>NC_056733.1:1106105978-1106292111 GCF_019279795.1 Protopterus annectens
GGGGGTTTTTTTTAAAATTTTCTGTTCCCGCTTGATAAGTGAGTTCATCAGGTGAATGAGTGGATGGCATAATTCAAGTGGTCTACCAATGTTTGTTGTCTGTCCGCTTGTATAAGGCAGTCGTCCAGGTATGGGTATATTTGAATCCCCTGAAGTCTGCAGTGTGCAATTACTGATGCCAGGCATTTCGTGAATACTCTGGGTGCAGTAGATAAGCCAAAGGGCAATGCTGAGAATTGATAATGCTCTGAACCTGCAAGAAATCTGAGGTGTCTTCTGCAACTTTGTCTGATAGGGACATGCAGGTATGCCTCCTTGAGGTCTAGAGTTACCAGCCAGGACCCCTTGCCCAGCATGGGAAGGAGTTGCTGTAGGGTCAGCATTATGAATTTTGGCACAATGAGATAAGTATTCAGTGCGGACAAGTCCAGAATAGGCCTCCATTGTTTTTCTTTTCTTGGGACAAGGAATAGTCTGGAATAAAATCCTTGGCCTTGTTCTGTGAGAGGAACCTTTTCTATAGCTTTCATTTTCAGTAGGTTGGAAATTTGCTTGAAAGCCTCTGCCCTTTGATTCGGTGGCAGGTTTGGCATGCCTTGTCTTTTCGGTAATGTATGAAAATGAATCTGTATCCTTTGTCTATTATTTGCGGTGTCCATTTGTCCCTTGTAATACTGTGCCAATTTTCTGAAAATAAAGATAGCTTTCTGCCCAAAGGTGCTTCCAAATTGAGCCCTGTGCCCAAAGGTGTTTCCAAATTGAGCCCTGGTTGGCGGGGTCAAAGTCAAGTCATTGAGTTTGTCCTTGTGCAGCAGTTGTGGGTCCTGCACTACCTCTCTGGTTAGGAGGCTGCCATTGACGTCCTCTGTAGGAGCCTCTAGCTTGCCTCTACCTCTGGCACGCCTGTTCTTGCCTCTTTGAAATCTGTCTGTGTCTGGAAAGGACCAATTCTTAGAAGGCCAATTTCTGCTGAATTTTGGTGGTTGGACCTGGAGAAAATCTTTGACTGTCTATACTGATTTAGCCTTTTCCTCAAATTTCTTTAAGACCTCTTGAGCCGTGGAACCAAATAACTTTTGTTTTTCCAGTGGTGCATCCAGAAGCTTTTCTTTAACATGATCTGGCAGTGTTTGTTCCTTCAGCCAAGCATGTCTACGTATTACTGCACCTGTCATTACTGACCTACATGAAGCTTCCAATGCATCATAACCACACTGTAAGAAATGGTTGCTAACCTGCTGGGAGTTATGCACCAGATCCTGAAGCGCCTTGCGATCTAGGGGTTCAGGTGAGGACAGCTTTTTATGCAATTCATCTAACAGATATTCTTGATACTGTATCATATGGAACTGACAATTCAATGCTCTCATAGAGTGGATGAAGTGTATACTTTTTTACCCCATCTCTCTAAAGCCCTGGATTCCCTTTCAGAAGGAAGGGGGTTCTTGGTAGTGGTGGTTGCAACCCCTTTAGGCCCCTGGGAAATAGTTTCAGGGTCAGCCGAGTGGCCCTTGTAAAGGAATAGATGTGTGTCCGGGACCCTGTAGTACCGGTCGGGTTTGACAGGAGCCGGAGGAAGGGAGTCTGGGGAAATACTAGACTCTGAGTACACATCTTCTATTACATTTAAAACAGGAGGGATAGCCAAAGGTCTATGCTGAGGTAGATGCAAAAAAGTCCTTAACCTCTTCCTGGAATCAGAAAATTCCTGGTCTTGCCATTTGAAATGCTTTCTCATGGAGTGAAGGGTCTTCCCCAAAGGACAACTCTTCAGGGGGGGAGGCCGAGGGAATAGATTCCTCTGCATCAGAATCCTCGTAGGCCGGAAAGGCCTCCTCCTGGTAATCTGAAAGGGCAGTCATCTGAGGCCTCATCAGAGGACTGCGGATCTGTCTGCTTGACCCTGGGCCTTTTGCCTGGAGGTGGTTGAGAGCCCTTGTCTGGGTGCGGCTGAGAGCCCCTGATTAAGGAGATAAGGTCCTCAGCTAAGCTCAAAATTTGTGAACCTGTAGAGGATCCCTGAGGAATAGCCTTGGGAGGGAGAGATTTTAGCTGTTTTGCAGCGTTAGCATGAGTAAAAGCCTTAATGGACATGGATACAGGAGGCCTGGCTGCCCCACGTGCTGGGGTGGATGTATCCACAGAAATGGTGTCTGATATCTCCGGAGCACCGGTTTCAGAAGGTAACTCTAAGACCGATCCAGTGGAGGCCTCCGCACCGAGGTACCGTTGCGGTGTCGTCGGTCGGAACCGGTAGAGATTCGGTTTCAGCAGAGACCGAGACACTAGCGGAAGGCCTGGGCGTGGAGTCGGCCGAAACCGCGGACCACGTGTCGGTCCTTTTCCTTACGTTTTTTGGGTAAATGAGCTGTCGGAAGCTCCGACGGCATTTTATAACAGTAAATTTGCCCAAAATATTCCTCTGCAAACTCTGCCCGACGCCTAAGAGTGCATTTATTGAAAGAAGCACAGGCTGTACAGGCCGAGATGTCGTGGTCTGGGCCTAGGCAAGGTAAGCAGTAAGAGTGGAAATCCTTATGAGGTATTTGTTTCCCACAATTTAAACAATTATTAACTTTAACCGTTTGATCTGACATCGGCTGAGGCAAGAAAGAGTCCCCAACGGGGTACTTAGCTTTTTTGAAGACTTCGGTAGCTGAAATCACAGGAGCTGGCCGACCGGCACTTGCGAACTGCTTCTGCTTCGGGCACCGTGCGGCAAGAAAGACTGAGGAAGATGGCGTCGGCTGACGCTTTTATACCCCAGCCGCTCTGATGTCGGGGAAAGGGCAACATCAGCCGACGCCGGACCCAGACTTTGGAATCCGGCCGACCGAAGGGCTGCCGGAGGCAAGACAACCCATATGTAAGGACTGCAGATGCATCCTTGAAGGACATCTGTACTATGTTCTTCGTGTTTCCCTGCTGCAGTCATCACATCTGGGTAAATTCCCAAAGCTAAGGATAGGAGGAGGAATTTAGATAGCATTAGGGCCAGCTAAGGCCCTGCAAGACTGCACTGGCAAAGCCAGCTCTGGATTTAGAGAAAATTGGCAAATGGTAATGCTTGGTGAAAAGTATATACAGAACTCCAAGTAGCAGCTTCTAGGATGTCCCCGGTAGGGACACCTCTGAGAAGGCTGTAGAGGTAGATGCAGCCCTGGTTGAATGGGGTCTAATTCCCCTGTGGGACAGGTTTTTCATGGTGCTTGTAGCAGAAATGAATGCAATGTCCTATCCATTTAGAAATGGTTTGCTTTGAAATAGCCTTCCCCTCTGCCCCTGCAGTAAATGCCACCAGCAGTTCAGATTTTCTTTGAGGTCTAGTCCTGTCCAAGTAAAATCTAAGTTGTCTGTGCACATCTAAGGAGTGCAGTATCAGTTCCCCTTTGTTCTGTGGATTTGGAAAGAAGGCTGGCAAATGAATGGACTGGTTAAGAGCCACACTGGATACCACCTTGGGCACGAAGGTGTGATTGGCTCTGAGGGACACCCTGTCCGCATGAAAGAAGATGAAAGGCTCCACTGCCATAAGGGCCTGCAATTCAGACACCCTTCTTGCTGAAGTGATTGCTAAAAAGAACGTTGTTTTCCAAGAAAGGAATTTTAAATCTGCACTTGCCGCTGGCTCAAAAGGAGGAAGACAGTTTCTGTAACACAAAGTTAAGGCAACAGGCTGGAGTAGGGGCTCTCCTGCGTGGTCTTAAGTTTTTGGTCCCTCTGAGGAACTGCTTGAGCAGTGGATGAGAGAAGAGGGGTGGTTCTGTGTTATAGTGAGCAGAAAAGGCTGAGGCATAAATTTTGATGGAGGAAAAAGAAAGGATCTTATGAAGCACCTCAGTTAAGTATTGAAGAATCTGAGGTAAGTTGGACGCTGCTGTGTGCATCTCTTCAGATTGGTTCCGGGCACAGAATCTTTTCCATTTGTCAGCATAATATTTTCTAGTACTTGGCCTTCCTTGCCTCCAAAATGATATCCAACACTTGTTTACTGAGGGATGGCAATGGAGAGTTTAGGTAATCAGCCAGGCTGCCAGGTTCAGGGTTTGAAGCTGAGGGTGCAGAAAAGTGCAATTGTGTAGACTTACCATAAATGTAGATGTTCAAGTGCATTCACTGTTGCAGTCATTACATTTGGGTAATCTGCTGGCAGGTTGACCTCAGTCTGCCTGAATAACAAAGTCTTGGGTCCTGCGTCGGATGCAGTCTCCTCTTCCATAAAGTCAGGTTGTCAGGGGTATAAAACATGTAGTAGACGCCATTTTAATCAGTTTTTCTTGCCCCAGATGTCAGGTGCCCCCCAAATCGGGAGCAAATATAGATATATATATATATATATAGATATATATATATATATATATATATATATATATATATGCTCATGTATTTTAGAACACAAAACAATTACCTTCAACTAAAAGCAAATACACCACAAAGGCTTTTGAGCATAGTGAAGGAAAGAAGAGGTATAATAGAGAAGAAAGGGGGCTGGCGGGTGGTTAACCCTGACTGCAACAGTAAATATACTCCAACATCTACAATTATGGTAAGTGTACACAACTGAACTATGTTCTTCGTGTTTCACTGTTGCAGTCATTACATTTGGGTAGAATCCTAAAGCTATGGAAGGGAGGGTGGAATTAAACAGCATTAGGAGCAGCTATAAGGCCCTGCAGGACTGCAGTGGCAAAGCCTGCCCTGGATTTAGAAAATAGGTAAATGGTAATGTTTTGTGAACGTATGAACTGAACTCCAAGTAGCAGCTTCTAGAATGTCTCTGGTAGGAACCCTTCTGAGAAAGGCTGCAGAAGTAGAAGCAGCCCTGGTGGAATGGGATCTGATCCCCTTGGGCACAGGTTTACCATGGTGCATGTAGCAGAAACAAATAAAACAGCTTATCCATTTTGAAATAGTCTGCTTTGATATAGCCTTCCCCCTGTTCCTGCAGCAAATGCCACCAGTAGTTGCTCAGACTTTGAGATTTTGTCCTGTTTAAGTAGAATCTTAAGTTGTCTGTGTACATCCAATGACTGCAGAATTCGCTCCCCCTTGTTCTGCGGATTTGGGAAAAAAATTGGCAGGTGAATGGTCTGGTTAAGAGCCACACTGGATACCACCTTGGGCATAAAAGGATTGGTCCTGAGGGCCACCCTGTCCAGGTAAAAGATAATGAAAGGCTCCACTGCCATGAGGGCCTGTAGTTCTGAAACCCTTCTAGATGAAGTGACTGCTAAAAGAAAGGCCGTCTTCTAAGAAAGAAATTATGTCCGCAGTAGCAGCTGGTTCAAAAGGAGGTAGAGTGAGTTTTTCCAGCACAAAATTGAGGTCCCATGCAGGAGTCCGTGCTCTCCTGGGAGGTCTTAAATTTTTGGCCCCTCCGAGGTACTGCTTTAGCAGGGGGTGAGAAAAGAAAGGAGGCTCTGTGTTGTAATGAGCAGAGATGGCAGAGGCATCGATTTTTATTGAAGAAAAAGACAGGCCCTTTTGACGCATCTCAGTTAAATATTGCAAAATCTGAGGGATATCAGGCTTTGCTGTGCTCATTCCTTGTGCTTGGTTCCAAGCAAAGAATCTCTTCCATTTATCAGCATAAGATTTTCTAGTACTGGGCCTTCTAGCCTCCCAAAATGACATCCATCACAGGTTTACTGAGAGATGTGATTGGTGAAATTAGTTTATTAGCCATGCTGCAAGATTCAGAGTTTGGAGCAGAGTGTGCAGAATTTGATAGTTCTGCTGAGACAATAGATGAGGTGTTTGAGGCAAATGCCATGGAGGAAGGTGTGACATTTCTAAGAAGCGGGTACCAGTGCTTGTCGAGGCCAGTCCGGAGCAATCAGAATCATTTTTGGTTTTTCCTGTCTGACTTTTAGTAAGACCTTGGAGAGCAGAAGCAGAGGGGCAAAGGCATAGACTGATAGGTTTTTCCAGCTGAAGGATAGAGCGTCCACTTTCCAAGCTTTTTTGCGATTAGTTCTTGTGCAGAATTTGTCCAACTTAGTTTTGGGGCGAGGCAAATAGATCCATCTCTGGGCTCCCCCATTTTCATGTCAACATGCTGAAGATTTGTGGATCCAGTTTCCATTTATGTGGGTCCATAAGATTTCTGCTTAGGTCATCTGCCAGAGTATTTTGCTTTCCTGGCAGGAATTGAGCTTGAAGATGCATTTGGTAAGTCAAGGCTGTGTTCCACAAGGCCATGGCTAGTATGCAAAGGGGGTAGGAGTGGGTACCCCCCTGCTTGTTTATGTACCACAACTGTGGTGTTGTCCATCTATCAGTAATTGTCCTGGATGAAGGAAGTCCTTGAAGGCTGTCAGAGCATTCTGTACAGCTAGCATTTCTTTCTGGTTGATATGTAGATGCATTTGATTTGGGGTCCATTCGCCCTGAATGCATCTCCCTGCCAGACGGGGCCCCCAAGCATAGTCCGAGTCTGTAGTCAGGATTTAGGTGGCAGGGAGTAGAATAAATGACAGTCCATTGTTTTGGTGACATGCCTCTGCCCACCAAAGTAACTCCTGTTGCAGGCAGGGAATGAGAGGAATCATTGTTTCCAGGTTGTGACAATGTTGACTCCATAAGCTTTTTAGGTATCATTGAAGTTTCCTCATATGCAGTCTTGCATATGGAATTAGAATGTAGGATGCCATGACCCCAAATCCTGCAGAATTGTCTTGCAGATAGCTGGGTTTTTGTTACCACTTGTTTGAAGTATGTTAATTGAATTTGTTTGCCTGGCGTGAGGCAAGCCATCTGGGCAGTTGTAATCAAGCTTGCACCCAGGAATGTAATTATTTGAGAGGGTACCAGTTGTGATTTCTTTTCATTTATGGTGTACCCTAGGCATGTTGGAAGCCTTTTTACAAACGCCAGATGTTGAAGAGTGTCCTTGTCCTCTGCCTGAATGAGATAATTGTCCAGATATGGATAAATTTGAATGTTTCTTTGTCAACAAAATGCAATTACTGGTGCAATTACTGGTGCCAGGCACTTTGTGAAGACCCTGGGTCTAGTAGATAAGCCAAAGGGCAGTGCACAGAACTGTTAATGCAAATAGTCTGCTTTGAAGTGGAGGTATCTTCTGCAAGATTCCCTGATTGGGATATGCAGGTATGCCTCAAGTCTAGAGTTAACAACCAGGCATTCTTGCCTAGCATAGGCAGCAGCTGTTGTAGAGTCAGCATCTTGAATTTTGGAATGTCCAGGAAAGTATTTAGAATGGATAAGTCCAGAATTGGACGCCATGATTTGTCTTTTATGGGTACCAGGAAAAGTCTTGAATAAAACCCTTGCCCTTTTTCCTTTTCTGGTATTGGTTGAATAGCCTCCATATCCATGAGGGACATGACTTGTTTCTGGGCCTCTGCCCACTGATTTGGTGGCAGATCTGGCCATCCGTTTGGAATTGGCAACGTGTGGAAATGAAATTTGTACCCCTGGGATACTATATTTAAGACCCACTTGTCCTGGGTAATTAGATGCCAATTTTGAGCATGAAGTGCTAGTTTTCCCTTGAAAGGGGCTGCCAAAAGATAAGTGCTTGGAGATGGCAGAGGAAAGTCATTGAGTCTGTTTACTGTAGGGTGGTGCTTTGCTACCTCCTGATTTGGAGGTGGAGGCATCCCATTGTTTTGTCCTGTAAGATCCTTGTGACTGAAACCTGGAGCCTTTGGAGCATCTGGGTTTGACCTGAGCGGCTCTGTTGGACACTGGAAAGGACCGATTATTAGTAGGCCAGTGCCTACTGAACCTGGGTGGCTGCACTTGCAAGAAATCTTTTACAGTTTGCATAAATTTAGCTTGGTCTTCCATCTTTTTTAAAACCTCTTCTACCTTACTACCAGACTGTCCTGCTGTAAAGGAGCATCCAACAATTTAGCTTTAACATGATCAGGTAGATTTTGCTCCTTGAGCCAAGCATGACCTCTCATCACAGATCCAGTTACGGCGGCCCTGCAAGAGGCCTCCAAGGAATCAAAACCACATTGCAAAGCATGCTTTCCAACTTGTTCAGCTGAATGCAACAAGTCCTGTAACTATTTTCCACACAATCAGAAATCAACAATTTTCTGTTTCAGTAAGCCCATACCATGCTGTTTATATTTAAGCATATGAAATTGGCAGTTTAAAACCCTGATTGCCAGGGTTGCAAACGTATAAACCTTCTTACCCCATCTATCCAGCTCCATGGAGTCTATCTGAAGGGGTAGGATTTTTGGCTGTAGAAGCCTTAACACCCTTGGGACCCTGAGAAACAGTTTCAGGGTCAGCAGCAGGATTTTTGAAAAGAAATTTGTGGGAGTCAGGAACCCTGTAATATCCGTCTGGCTTACTAGGAGCCAGAGGCAGGGAATCAGGAGCCATGCTGGATTCTGAGAAAACACCATCAACAATGTCTAAAACAGGAGGTATAGCCAAAGGCCTTTGCTGAGGAAGAAGAAGAAAATCCCTAAGCCTCTTTTTGGATTCTGAAAAGTCCTGACTCCCAATGAAAATATTCCCTTAAAATATGCAAAGTCACTCCAAAAGAAAAATCCTCAGGAGGAGAAGCAGAAGGGATGGATTCCTCTGCAGAGTCCTCATAAGGTGGTATAGAAAATTCCTGGTCAGAAAAGTTATCAGAAGAAACAGAAACCGGATCTGAAGATTCATAATCAGTGCCTTGTCTAGGGCCTTTTAGCAGGGGGGGTTGGGAACCCCTGATCAAGGTAATTAAATCCTCAGCCATTTTGATAATTTGTTTTTTAGGCATAGGGGCCTACACACATGGCTCATGCATCGGTTTTTTAGACACAGAAGTAGGTTTTGGCTTTGTTTTTGATGATGGTGTTGGTTTAATATACAAATGTTGAGGCCTGAAAACACCCTCAAAAGCTGGTGCCTGCTCAGCAGCTCCGGACCCATTCAAGGGACAGACATCTGCGGGTTCAATACTTGGAGAATCTCGGGCATAATGGACTCCGAATGGGTCTCGGTAGAGGCCTGCGACTCAGAAGTAGTGGGCATCAGGGGCTGCAAAAGCGCCTCACTGAGTACTGGCGAACCGTCGACTGGCTTAGGAGAAGCTTCGTCGGTTTTGGACCTAGACGGTCTGTCTTTTTCCTTGCGTTTTTTGTGAATTCCAGTAGTCGGATTGCTAACTGATGATATTTCTGGACAGTTAAATCTTGAATCAAAGTATTTAGAAGCAAAAATATACAGGCGCTTAATAGTGCGTTGGTTAAATTTAGCACAAAACCGACAGCAAGGCACGTTGTGATCAGGGCCTAGGCAAGGAATACAGTACAAATGAAAATCCTTATGAGATATTTGCTTCCCACAAGTAATACAATTATTAACCTTTACTGACATCGGTAAGGAGCAAGAAAAAGTTTCCCCAACCGGGGTACTTAGCTTTAGTTTGAAGACTTCGGTTCTGAAACTCTAAAACAAAAATTTCAGGAGTCGGCCAACCGGCACTTGCAAACTACTTCTGCTTCGGGCACCGCGCAGCAAGAATGATTAAAATGGCATCGGCTGCATGTTTTATACCCCTGATGACCTGACGTCATGGAAGAGGAGACCGCATCCGACGCAGGACCCAAGACTTTGTTATTCAGGCCGACTGAAAGCAACCTGCCAGCAGATTACCCAAATGTAATAACTGCAACAGTGAAACACGAAGAAAGTACAGTTTTGTACCTACCATAAATGTAGATGTTAGAGTGCTAATACAGCTGCAGTCATAACAGATGGGTTCTCCTGCCGTCAGGCGGGTCCTCGGTCGGCCGAATTCCAAAGTCTAGGTCCGGCGTCGGTTGTAGTCGCTTCTTCCCTGACGTCAGTGCGACAGGGGTATAAAAGAACCAGCTGACGCCATTTTCTTCAGTTTTTCTTGCCCCAGATGTCAGGTGCCCCCAGAAGGAAGGCAATACATAAATTTGTGTGATAATGCAGTGTAATATAATCAAAATACAGTAGTTGCAAGCAAATACATCATAAATAAACACCCCAATCAGGTTGTATGAGGATATGTTAGCCTATAGGCCTGTCCCAAGAGGGGAAGGAGGGAGGGAAACCTGGACTGCAGCTGTATTAGCACTCTAACATCTACATTTATGGTAGGTACAAAACTGTACTATGTTCATCGTGCATACAGCTGCAGTCATAACAGATGGGTAGAATCCCAAAGCTAAGAAAGGGGTGGTAGGCACTAGGTGGAACTAGGAGGAGCCAAAATGCCCTGCAAGACTGCAGTGGCAAAGCCTGCTCTAGATTTGGAGTATAATGGTAGGTTGTAGTGCTTGGAGAAGGTATGCACAGAACTCCAAGTGGCTGCTTCCAAAATATCCTTGGTAGGAACTCCTCTGAGGAAGGCTGCAGAGGTGGCTGTGGCCCTGGTGGAATGAGTTCTAATGCCTGTAGGAACAGTTTTGCCATGAAAAGAATAGCAAAAGCGTATGCAGTGGGCTAACCATTTTGAGATTGTCTGCTTGGAAATTGGCTTCCCTTGAGCTCCTACCGCATAGGCCACAAAGAGCTGTTCTGATTTTCTGAAAGACTTTGTTCTGTCCAAATAATAACGCATTTGTCTGTGGATGTCTAAGGAATGTAATAATCTCTTCCCTTTGTTTTGAGGATTAGGATAAAAAGTAGGTAAATGTATGGCCTGATTTAAAGCTACCCTGGATACCACTTTAGGCATAAAGGACGGGTTGGTTCGTAAGGAAACTCTGTCCTGATGGAAGATGATAAAAGGCTGGACAGCCATGAGAGCCTGTAGTTCTGAAACTCTACGAGCTGAGGTGATAGCCAGAAGGAAAGCCATTTTCCAGGACAAATATTGCAAATCTGATGAGGCAGCTGGCTCAAAGGGAGGCAAGGTCAGTTTTTCCAGAATTAAATTAACATCCCAAGCAGGTATTGGTTGTTTCCTTGGCGGCCTTAAATTCTTAGCCCCTCTGAGGAACTGTCTTAAGAGAGGGTGAGAGAATATAGGTGGATCAGTGTTGTATTCTGCAGAAATGGCTGAGGCATGGATTTTGATGGAGGAGAAAGAAAGTCCACTGCTTAGCAGTTCAGCCAAATATTTGAGGTAAATTCAGTTTTCCAGGATCCTGGCCCTTTTTCTCATTCCAGACACAAAAACGTTTCCATTTTGCGGAGTAAGCTTTTCTAGTTGATGGCCTTCTGGCCTCCAAAATGACATCCTGTACCTCCTTGGAGAGGTAGGGCCTGTTGTGATGCTAAGGAATCTTCCATGCGGCTAGACTGAGTGTTTTTAGCTGGCTGTGAAGAGTTTTGAAACTGTGCCGAGTCAGAAGAAGAGGCATTAGAGGCAGGGTCCATGGTGGGGAATGCGTCAGGCTCCTCAAGAGTGGGTACCAGTGTTGCCTTGGCCAGTCCGGAGCAATGAGAATCATCTTTGGTCTGTCTGCTCTGGTCTTTAATAGAGCTTTGGGCAGCAGAGGAAGAGGTGGGAAGGCATAAACTGTCATTGATGTCCAACTGAAAGAGAGCGTCCACTCTCCAGGCCTTTGGATGGAAGATCCTTGAGCAGAATTTTGTCAACTGATGATTCTTGTGGGAGGCAAAGAGATCCATGTCTGGCCTTCCCCATTCTTGGATTATTTCTGTAAAAACTTTTGGATGCAATTTCCATTCGTGTGGATCTGTCATATTTCTGCTTAGGTTGTCTGCCAGCGTGTTTTCCTTGCCTGGCAAGTACTGTGCTTGTAGTTCCATTTGTAAGCCCATGGCCATGTTCCAAAGTGACATGGCCAGTCTGCATAGGGGGTAAGAATGTGTTCCTCCCTGTTTATGTACCACATAACTGTGGTGTTGTCCGTTCTTATCAATAGTTGACCTGGTTGTAGAAGGTCCTTGAAAGCTATAATATCATTTATTACTGCTAGCATTTCTTTTTGATTGATGTGAAGGTGCTTTTCTTTTTGGGACCATTTGCCCTGAATGCACCGATCTGTCATGTGCGCCCCCCAGGTGTAGTCCGAGGCGTCTGTTGTGATGACTTGATTTGTTTGAGGCTTGCTGAATGGAAGACCTGTATTTGTTTGACATGCTTGAGCCCACCAAAGAAGTTCCTTTTGCAGACATGGAATTAGTGGTATTATTGTTTCCAAACTGTGGCTGTGTTGAGGCCATATGTTTTTCAGGTACCATTGTAGTTTCCTCATATGCAGCTTTGCACATGGGATTAGTAAGATGCAAGATGCCATGAATCCCAGAGCCTGCAGGATTTTCCTTGCAGTCAGCCTGGTGCAATTTGCTAGTGTTCTGAAGTATTGAATTAGTTGCCCCTGCTTCTCTGGCGTGAGGTAGGCCATCTGGGTGTTTGTGTCCAAATTGGCACCCAGGAAAATTATCTTCCGAGAGGGTATTAGCTTTGATTTCTTTTTGTTGACTGTGTATCCCAGAGAGTTCAATAACATTATTGCATAAGCCAGATGTTTCAGAAGAATGTGCTTGGATCAGGCAGTCGTTCAAATAGAGGTATATTTGTATCCCTTGAAGTCTGCAGTAGGCAATTACTGATGCCAGGCATTTCGTGAATACTCTGGGCGCAGTAGATAAGCCAAAGGGCAATGCAGAGAAATGATAATGGGTTGAACCTGCAAGAAATCTGAGGTACCTTCTGCAATTTTGTCTGATTGGGACATGCAGGTATGCCTCCTTGAGGTCCAATGTTACCAGCCAAGACTCCTTGCCCAGCATGGGAAGAAGTTGCTGTACAGTGAGCATCTTGAATTTTGGTACGAGTAGAAATGTGTTTAGGATGGATAGATCCAAAATAGATCTCCAATCTTTTCCCTTCCTTGGCACCAGAAATAGCCTGGAATAAAAACCTTGTTCGTGCGTAGGTACCTCTTGAATAGCTTTCATGTTTATGAGATCTGCAATTTGCCTTTGTGCCTCTGCCCTTTGATTGTGTGGCAGGTTTGGCATGCCTCTCATTTTTGGAAGGGTGTGAAAATGGAATTTGTAGCCTCTATTTATAATGTCCAGGATCCATTTGTCCTTTGTGACAATATGCCAGTTTTTTAAAAATAATGCCAGCTTTCCTCCTAAGGGGGCTGCCATTTGAGACCTGGTTGGCATGCAAAGGGGAAAGTCATTGGGTTTGCTTTCTGAAAGATTGCGAGTTGTCCTCGCCACCTCTGTGTTGGAGCTTGCCATTGTCTGCCTCTAAACGATCCTTGGGATTGTCCTCTGCCCCTCGGGCGCCTGTATCTGCCTCTTTGGGGTCTGTCTGTGGCAGGAAAGGACCAGTTTTTGGAAGGCCAATTTCTACTAAAACATGGGGGTTGAACCTGTAGAAATTCTTTCACAGTTTGCATTGATTTAGCCTTTTCCTCCATTTTCCTTAATACCTCCTCAGCATTAGCACCAAATAGTACATCCTTTTGAAGAAGGGGCATCTAGTAATTTAGCTTTAACATGATCAGGCAAGGCTTGTTCCTTGAGCCAGGCATGCCTACGTATGACTGATCCTGTAACAGCAGCTCTACATGAGGGCTCTAGAGCATCAAAACCACATTGTAAGGTATGCTTGCCCACTTGTTCTGCACTATGCATCAAATCCTGCAACTCCTTCAAGTCTGGTTGTTCAGGTTGTGACATTTTACTTTTCAATTGTGATAACAAAAACTGTTGGTATTTTAGCATATGAAACTGACAGTTTAAGGCCCTCATGGATAAGGTAGCCGAGGTATATACCTTTTTTCCCCACCTTTCTAAGGATCTGGAATCTCTCTCGGAAGGCAATGGATTTTTGGCAATGGAGGCCTTAACTCCCTTGGGGCCCTGTGAAATGGTTTCTGGGTCAGCAGCATGGCTTTTGTATAGAAATTGGTGCGAGTCAGGAACCCTGTAGTACCCGTCAGGCTTAACTGGAGCTCGAGGTAGATAGTCCAGGTTAAGGCAGGCCTCCGAGTAAACCTCATCTAGGATGTCCAAGACAGGAGGTATAGCCAGAGGCCTGTTCTGAGGTAGCAAGAGAAATTCCCTGAGCCTTTTCTTGGAATCTGAATAATCCTGGCCTTCCCAGCGGAAGTGTTCCCTTAAGGTATGCAAAGTTTCCCCAAATGAGTAATCCTCAGGGGGGGGGGGGATACAGAAGGGATGGACTCCTCCGCATCAGTCTCATCAAAAGGGGAGTAAGAATGTTCCTGATCATCAGAGTGCTCTGAAATAATGGAGCCTTGATCAGAGGAGGGGGAATCTTCCTCCACTCTGGGCCTTTTGTCCGGTGGGGGCTGAGAACCTCTGACAAGAGTAATTAAATCCTCAGCCATTTTAAGCATCTGTTTCTTAGGCATGGGGCCTGGAGATGAGGCCTGTGTAGCTGGTCTCAGAGTGCATGGTTGCTTTAGACTTTGTGAAAGCCTTGATGGAGAAAGAAGAGGAAGGTCTGAAGACACCTTGAGTGGAGGTGGACCTATCCACATTCTGAGTTTCAATGCCAAGAGTGGCTTCGGCATCTGTAGTCGGGGTGTGGGCAGAGGAGCCTGCGACCTCGGGCACAGGAGACACCGTCAAAGAAGTGTCGTCGGTAGTCAGGGGCTGCGTAGGGGCCTCGCTGAGAACTGGACCACATATAGTCGGCTTTGGCTTGGTGTTGGTAGAGGCCGCGGACCTCGTGTCGGTCCTTGTCTTTGCGTTTTTTAGACAAAACTGGAGTCGGAGTATCCGACGACATAGTATAGTTAAATGCTTTCCCAAAATAATGCTGGGCGAACTCCGCCCGACGCTTAATAGTGCGTTTGTTGAATGTAGCACAAAAGCGACAGACCGAGACGTCGTGGTCTGGGCCTAAACAAGGTATACAGAGGGAATGGAAATCCTTATGCGGTATTTGCTTCCCACAAGAAATACAATTAACTTTGTCTGACATTGGTCTGAGGCAAGAAAAGTTTCCCCAACGGGGTACTTAGCTTTTAAGAAGACTTTGGTTTCCAAATTTTCGTAATCTCAGGAGCTGGCCGACCGGCACTTGCAAACTGCTTCTGCTTCGGGCACTGCGCGGCAAGAAAGACTGAAGAAAATGGCGTCGGCTGGTTCTTTTATACCCCTGTCGCACTGACATCAGGGAAGAAGCGACTACAACCGACGCCGGACCTAGACTTTGGAATTCGGCCGACCGAGGACCCACCTGACGGCAGGAGAACCCATCGGTTATGACTGCAGCTGTATGTACGATGAACATCATCTGGGTTCTCCTGCTGTGACAAAAGGGTAGGGGTCTGAGGCAGGTGCCATGGAGCCAGCAGTGACACTGCGCAAGAGGGGGTACCAGTGTTGGCGTGGCCAGTCTGGTGCAATCAATACTGTCCTTGGTTTGTCCCGTTTGATCTTTAGTAGTACTTTGGAGAAGAGAGGCAGAGGAGGAAAGATATAAACTGATAGATTTTTCCAACTGAAGGACAGAACATCCACTTTCCAAGCTTATTTGTGAGGAGTCCTTGTGCAAAAATTTGTCCAATTGGTAGTTCTGGCGGGAGGCAAACAGGTCTATATCTGGGGTCCCCTATTTGTTTGGCAACATGTTGAAAGCCTTTGGCTCCAGTTTCCACTCATGTGGGTCCATGAGATTTCTGCTTAGCTCGTCTGCCAGTGTACTTAGTTTACCTGGCAGGAATTGAGCCTGTAGATGCACTTGGTAGCTCAAGGCTGTGTTCCACAGAGCCATGGCTAGTCTGCAGAGGAGGTAAGAATGGGTACTCCCCTGCTTGTTTATGTACCACAGCAGTGTTGTCCGTCTTTATCATTAATTGTCCTGGAAGAATGTGGTCCTTGAAGGCTGTCAGAGCATTTTGTACAACTAACATTTCTTTTTGATTGATATGCAGGTGCATTTGACTTGGGTTCCATTTGCCCTGAATGCACTTCCCTGCCAGGTAAGCCCCCCACGCATAGTCTGAGAAGTCTGTTTTTAGGGTTTGGGCAGCAGGGGGTAGAGTGAATGGTAGTCCCTTGTTGTGGTGGCAGGCCTCTGCCCACCAAAGGAACTCTAACCGCAGGCAAGGTATGATAGGAATCATTGCTTCTAGATCCTGACAATGTCGACACCATAGGCTTTTTAAATACCATTGTAGTTTCCTCATATGTAGTCTTGCATACGGAATTAGTAGAATGCACGAGGCCATGAACCCCAAGGCTTGCAGAGTATTTGCCTTGCAGATAGCAGGGTTTTTGTGGCCGTTAGTTTGAAGTAGGTTGTCAAATGAATTTGTTTCTCTGGCGTGAGGAAAGCCATCTGGGAAGTTGTATTCAAGCTTGCTTCCAGGGATTTAATTTGTTGACAGGGTACCAGGTGTGATTTCTTTTCGTTTATGGTTTACCCCAGACAAGTTAGCACCTTTTGTACAAATGCCAGATGATTCAAAAGTGTCTAATTCAGGCAGAAAGCCTGGACATAATCATCCAGGTATGGGTATATTTGAAGATTTCTTTGCCTGCAAATGCAATGACTGGAGCTAAGCACTTTGTGAATACCCTGGGCACAGCAGATAAGCCAAAGGGCAGTGAAGAGAACTGATAGTGCATGGAGCCAGCTTTGAAGCGTAGGTATCTTCTGCAAGATTCCCCGATTGGGATGTGCAGGTAGGCTTCCTTTAAATAGAGTGTTGCCAACCAGGTATCTTTGCCCAGCATAGGAAGCAACTGGTGAAGAGTTAGCATCTTGAATTTTGGAATCACCAAAAAGGTGTTTAATAAGGTAGACAGGTCCAGGATAGGACGCCATGAGTTCTCTTTTCTGGGTACCAGGAAAAGTCATGAGTAGAAACCTTGTCCCTTTTCCTCTTCTGGTACAGTGTGAAAAAACTTTTATGCTTAAGAGAAAGAGTACTTGCTTTTGAGCCTATGCCCACTGATTTGGGGGTAGATCTGGCCAACCGTTTGGGGTTGGTAACGTGTGGAAGTGAAATCTGTATTCTTGGGAAACTATATTTAAAACCCATTTGTCCAGGGTAATGAGTTCCCAGTTTTTTGCCTGCAGAGCAATCTTTCCCCCTAAAGGAGGAGTCAGTTGAGAAGTGCTTGAAAGTTTTAAAGTCAAGTCATTGAGATAGTTTACCATAAGGGGGAGTCTTACTACTCCCTGATTTTGGAAGTGAGAGCCCCCCACTGCTTAGTCCTGTGCGTACCCTGGGACTGAAGCCTGGGTGTTCTGCTGGATCTGGGTTTGACTGAAGGCCTGGAAGAGGTAGGAAAGGACCAATTCTTAGAGGGGCAATGCCTATTAAATCTTGGAGGTTGTACTTGTAGGAAATCTAACAATTTGCATAGATTTAGGTTTTTCCTCAATCTTTTTAATAACAACTGCTTTGTTGCCAAACAGGCAATCCTGATTTTAGGGAACATCCAGTAATTTAGTTTTAACATGATCTGGCAAGGATTGCTCCTTAAGCCAAGCATGCCTTCTAAGTACAGACCCAGTGACAGCAGCCCTGCAAGATGCCTCTAGTGAATCAAAACCACATTGCAAAGTATTTTATCCAACCTGTTCAGAAGAACGCATTAAATCCTGTAAATCCTTATTTTCAGCACAATCAGGAATCAACATAATTTTCTGTTTAAGCAATCCAATAATATGCTGCTGATAACATATGAAACTGGCAGTTTAAGGCCCTGATGGCCAAAGTTGCAGAAGTGTATACCTTCTTACCCCATCTATCCAGCGCCCTGGAGTCTCTATCAGGAGAAGTAAGGCAGTAGCAGCCTTAATGCCCTTGGGTCCCTGTGAAATGGTCTCAGGATCCGCAGTAGGGTTTTTAAAAAGGAACTAGAGTCAGGAACCCTGTAATATATATCAGGTTTTCTGGGAGCAGGAGGTAGAGTCAGGGGCCCAGCTAGATTCCGAAAAGGCATCAACAATGTCTAGTACAGGAGGGATAGCTAAAGGCCTGTGCTAGGGCAGGAGTAAGAAATACACAAGTCTCTTTTCAGAATCCGAGTAATCCTGGCTTTCCCAACGAGTATGCAAGGTTTCACCAAAGAGAAATCCTCTGGAGAGGAAGCAGAGGGAACAGAGTCTTCAGCATCAGAATCCTCATAGGTAGATAAGGGTAAATCCTTGTCATCAGAAGAAACAGAAATTTCAGAATCCTGTTCAGAAGTATCATAAGCAAACTCAGTCCTAGGTCTCTTAGAGGGGGAAGGTTGGCTTCCCCTGATTAAAGTATTAAGGTCTTCAGCCATTCTTATTTGTTTTTAGGCATAGAGGCCTGACCATGCAGTCTGGGTGTCGGTTTTCTAGGCATGGTTCGAGTTCTAGGCCTCGAAGAAGATGGCATTGTTTTAATATGCAAGTCAGTAAGCCTGAATACTCCCTCAGAAGCCTATGCCTGCACAGCGGCTCTGGACCCATCCAAGGCAGAGACATCCGCAGTTCCACAGCTGAAGCATTTCGCGGCATACCGGACTCCGAACAGGTCTCAGTAGAGGGTATCAGGGGCTGCGAAAGCACCTCACTGAGTACCGGTGAACTGGCGACTAGCTTAGGAGAAGCGTAGTCAGCAGCTTTGGACGTAGGCGGCCTGTCTCTCTATCTTTGCATTTTTTTTGGAATGTCGGTAGTCAGGTGGCTTACCGAAGACATATCTGGATAATTGAACAGAGCACCAAAATATTTAGAAGCGTAAATATACAGACAACGAATAGTTTGTTGTTTAAATAAGGCAAAAAACAGACAGCGAGGTACGTCGTGGTCAGGGCCTGGGCAAGGAATACAGTACGAATGGAAATCTTTATGAGGTATTTACTTTCCACAAGAAATGCAATTATTTACTTTTACTGACATTGGTTTAGAGCAAGAAAAAGTTTCCCCAACGGGGTACTTAGCTTTAGTTTAAGACTTCGGTTCTGAAACGCAAACGAAAATTTCAGGAGTCAGACGACCGGCACTTGCAAACTGCTTCAGACACCGCACGGCAAGAAGACCGACGTACTGGCGTCAGTTGCATGCTTTTATACCCCTGACTACCTGACGTCACGGAAGATGAGATAGCAACCGACGCAGGATCCAAGACTTTGTTAATCAGGCCGACTGATGGCTACTGCAAGCAGATAACCCAAATGTAATGACTGCAACAGTAAAACACGAAAGAACATCTTGAAGCTCAGCAGGAAGAGTAGAAGATCCAGCAGGAGAAGATGCCAGTGGTGTCAGGTATGGGACCCTGGGGTCCTTCTGTATTACAGATAGGTCCAGGGTGATGCTGGATGAGAATAATGAGGGGATTTTAGATAGGTGGGAAGGAATACTGCAACACAGAAGAGGAGGACATTATGGTTATGGAAAGATTTTACACAACTACTCTATGTCCTTCTATTCCTATGTTGCAGTATTCTTGTGGTGGGAGAGTACCACAACTTAGTTGGATGAGACGATGGCGGATGCAGAAGAGGATTCTACAAAGCCCTGTAAGATTGCCCTGGCAAATCCTGCACATGCTCTGGAGACTTGGTCTAGTTCAGAATGTTTGGTGAAGGTGTGGACAGTGGACCATGTGGCTACTTCCATAATGGAAGCAGTGTACAGACCTTTAAGGAAAGCCTAGGAGGTGGCCATTGCCCTTGTGGAATGGGCCTCTACTCCCACTGTTTTTTTTTTCCATGGTGGGAGTAGCAAAGACAGATGACCTTCCTGATCTAACATGCGATGGTTTGTTTGGAGACTGCCTTGCCCAATGCTCTGGGATGGAAAGAGACAAAGAACTGTTTAGATTTTCTAATGGATTTAGTTTTGTCCAGGTAGAATCCTAGTTGCCTGTGTACATCCAGGGAGAGGAGTATCCTCTCCGCATCATTTGTGGTAGAGGGAAATATGGTGGGCAGGTGGATAGATTGGTTTAGAGACAAATCATTGACCACCTTGGGCATAAAGGAGGGATTAGTTCTCAGGATAGCCCTATCCTTGTGGAACGTGGTGTGGGAGGGCAAGCCATTAAGGCTTGCAGCTCTGAAACCCTCCTGGCTGATTTGATAGCCAGTAGAAGGCCTGTTTTCCATGTACATATCTGAAGGTATGCTGTCCCAGCAGGTTCGAATGGGTGTTGGGTAAGCTTTTCCAAGATTAAGTTAAAGTCCCAGGGCTGAGGATAGGCTTTTTTGGAGGTCTAATGTGCAACACCACTTTTAGGAAGAGGTTTACATACAGCTTGGATAGCAAGGGGGGATCAAGAGGCAAGAAGGCTGACATTGCAGAAAGTTGTACGTTCAGTGAAGAAAAGGAAAGTTCACTTTTTATCGGTTGACAAGAACGAACTGGGGGGGGGGGGGATCAGAAATGCAAGGGTCTCTTCCCTTGTCTAGACACCACTTAGCAAATCTTTCCCATTTAGCTAGGTATGATCTTCTTCTTGTAGGTTTCCTGGCCTCCCTCAGGACTGAAAACACGTCCTCTGAGTAGTGGTGTCTAAATGGGATCAAAAGTTTTATCACCCACAGTGTCAGGGACAACATCTCCAAGTGTGGGTGGAGGAGAGTTGCTGTAGGGCAACTTGTAGTGATTCCCTTGGCTAGATTGTGAAGTAGGGGGAAAGTACAGTTTTGTACCTACCATAAATGTAGATGTCCGATAGGTATGCATCTGCAGTCCTAACAAATGGGTTGTCCTGCCTCAGGCAGCCCTTCGGTCGGACGGATTCCAAAGTCTGGGTCTGGCCTCGGCTGATGTCGCACTTCACCCGACGTCATCGCTGCTGGGGTATAAAGGCATCAGCCGACGCCATTTTCCTCAGTGTTTCTTGCCCCAGATGCCAGGTGCCCTCTAGGAAGGCTAAATTTGGATAAATGCAAATAATTCCAAACAATAGAGAGCAAAATATATATACAAATATATATACAAACAAATACACCATAATAGATTCCCCCAGCTAGCTAACAGTGGGGTAAGTACCCTAGGAATACCACAGAGGGGAAGGAGGGTGGGTAATCCTGACTGCAGATGCATACCTATCGGACATCTACATTTATGGTAGGTACAAAACTGTACTATGTCCTTCAAGGATGCATCTGCAGTCCTAACAAATGGGTAGAATACCATAGCCAAACTGGGGGAGGAGGCACTAAGATAATGATGGTGTAGTTAAGATCCCTTGCAAAACAGCAGTTGCAAAACCTGCTCGGGATCTGGAGTATAAAGGAAGATTATAATGCTTGGCAAATGTATGCACGGAGCTCCAAGTAGCAGCTTCTAAAATATCTTTGGTAGCCACTCCTCGTAGGAAAGCTGTAGTGGTGGCTGTAGCTCTTGTGGAATGAGGCCTGATATTTTCAGGAGTTGTCTTTCCATGAAAAGAGTAGCAGAATCTAATGCAATTTCCTATCCATTTTGAGACTGTCTGTTTTGAAATTGCTTTTCCTTGCACTCCTGTTGCATATGCTACCAGAAGCTGGTCAGTTTTTCTGCTGGTTTTAGTTCTGTCCAGGTAGTAGCGTAGTTGTCTGTGCACATCCAAAGTGTGTAGTAGTCTTTCTCCCCTGTTCTGTGGGTTGGGGAAGAATGTAGGTAAATGTATAGCTTGGTTCAAGGATACCCGGGAGACCACCTTTGGCATAAAAGTAGGATTGGTTCTCAGAGACACTCTATCCTGATGGAAGATAAGGAAAGGCTGTACTGCCATTAATGCCTGTAACTCAGATACTCTTCTTGCTGAAGTGATTGCTAGCAGGAATGCAGTTTTCCACGATAAGAATTGTAAGTCTGCTGTTGCTGCTGGTTCAAAAGGAGGAAGTGTTAATTTTTCCAGCACAAAGTTGAGATCCCATGCAGGCAGAGGTGGCTTCCTTGGAGGCTTTACGTTTTTGATTCCCCTCAAAAACTGCCTGAGTAGAGGGTGAGATAAGACAGGAGGATCCATGTTGTACTCTGCTGAAATTGCTGATGCATGAATCTTAATGGAGGAGTAAGACAGGCCATTGTGGAACAGTTCTGCTAAGTATTCCAGGATGTGCGCTATGTTTGCCATTGAGACATTTTCTCCCTTTGCTGCACTCCAAATGAGGAATCTTTTCCATTTGGCTGAGTATGTTTTCCTTGTGGAGGGTCTGCGATCCTCCAGGATAATGTCCTTAACCCTCTGAGATAAATCTGGTTGATTTTGTTTCATGGGATATTCCAAGCAGTTAGCTGCAGTGTCTTCAAGTTTGGATGCAGGGTCTTGTAGTTGTTCTGTGTTAGAAGTAAGGGGCATAGAGGTAGAGGCCATGAGTGTGCCCGAGACATGTTTCTCAGAAGCGGGTACCAATGTTGTCTTGGCCAGTCCGGAGCTATCAGAATTACCTTTGGCTGTTCTTCTCTGATCTTCAGTAGGACTTTGTACATCAAAGGAAGAGGTGGAAATGCATATGCTGTCAGGTTTTTCCAGCTGAAGGATAGAGAGTCCACCCTCCAGGCAAGTGGGTGGTATACTCTTGAGCAGAATTTCTTCAATTGGTGGTTGTGTGGGGAGGCGAACAGGTCTATCTCTGGCATTCCCCATTTCTTTGTTATGGTTCTGAAGATATCTGGATGCAGCATCCATTCGTGAGCATCCGTGGTAGTTCTGCTTAAGGTGTCTGCTAGTGAATTTTCTTTTCCTGGTACAAATCTGGCCTGCAGATGAATGTTGAGATTCAGGGCCAAATGCCACAGGTCCATTGCCATCCGGCATAGAGGGTATGAGTGAGTACCTCCCTGTTTGTTGATGTACCACAACTGTGGTGGTGTCTGTCCTTATCAGCACGTGTCCTTGTTGGAGGAATGGTCTGAATGCCTCGATTGCATGTTTCACTGCCAGCATCTCCTTTAGATTTATGTGAAGATTCAACTGGTCTTGGGACCATAGGCCTTGTATACACTTGTCTTCCATGTGTGCCCCCCAGCCTAGGTCCGAGGCATCCGTGGTGATTGTCTGGCTTGGATGTGGTTTGTGGAAAGGCAATCCTCTGTTTATCTGACAGGCCTGAGCCCACCACAGGAATTCTTTCTTCAGGCATGGAATAATTGGTATTTGGGCTTCTAGACTGAGCTTGTGTTGAGACCATACATTCCTTAGGTACCACTGTAACTTTCTCATATGCAGCCTGGCATGCGGAATCAATATTATGCAGGATGCCATGTAACCCAGGGCTTAAAGGATTTTCCTTGCCGTAAGCTGAGTTTGTGTTGTTAGTGCCATTAAATAGACTGGTAGTTGCTTTTGTTTTTCTTCTGTGAGAAAAGCCATCTGAGTTGTTGTATCCAGTTCTGCACCCAGGAATGTTATCCTTTGGGATGGTACTAGCCTTGACTTTTGAATGTTGACTGTGTATCCCAAGGCTTGCAACAGGTGAATGACATTGGCCAAATCCTTCATTAATTTTGTCTTGCTGTCCGCTTGTATTAGGCAGTCGTCCAGCTATGGGTAAATTTGAATTCCCTGAAGCCTGCAATGAGCAATTACTGATGCCAGGCATTTCGTGAATAGTCTGGGCGCAGTAGATAAGCCAAAGGGTAATGCTGAGAATTGATAATGCTCTGATCCTGCAAGAAATCTGAGGTGTCTTCTGCAATCTGGTCGTATAGGGACGTGCAGGTATGCCTCCTTGAGATCTAGAGTCACCAGCCAAGACTCCTTGCCCAGCATGGGAAGAAGTTGCTGGAGGGTCAGCATTTTGAATTTTGGAACAATGAGGTGTGTGTTCAGTGCGGACAAGTCGAGAATAGGCCTCCATTGATTTTCTTTTCTTGGTACAAGAAATAGTCTGGAGTAAAATCCTTGGCCTTGCTCCATAGGTGGTACCTTTTCTATTGCTCTCATCTTTAGTAAACTGATGATTTGTTTTAGAGCTTCTGTTTTTTGGCTTGGTGGAAGGTTTGGCATTCCTCTCCTTTTTGGTAGTGTGTGGAAGTGAAACCTGTAGCCCTTGTCTATTGTTTGTAAAGTCCATTTGTCTCCTGTAATGCAATGCCAGTTTTCTGAAAATAAAGCTAGCTTTCCGCCCAAGGGTGCTTCAAGTTGTTCCCTGGTAGGCGGAATGAGAGTCAAGTCATTGTGTCTGTCCTGTGGAAGTGGTTGTAGTGGCAGCTGTGGCAGCACTTCTCTGGTTGGCAGGTTGCCACTGACGACCCCTGTAGGCACCTCTTGATTGGTTTCTGCCTCTTGGACGTCTATTTCTGCCTCTCTGTGCTTTGGATGCGTCTGGAAAGGACCAATTTTTCGAGGGCCAATTCCTGCTAAACCTCGGAGGTTGGACCTGTAAAAAATCCTTGACTGTTTGGACAGATTTTGCTTTTTCTTCCACTTTCTTTAGAACCTCCTGTGCTGGGGAGCCAAACAAACTGTGCTTCTCCATAGGAGCATCTAGGATTTTTGACTTAACATGGTCTGGTAAGGATTGCTCTTTTAACCAGGAATGCCTTCGAATCACTGCTCCAGTCATAGCTGATCTAAAAGAAGCCTCCAGTGCATCAAAGCCACATTTTAAAAAAATGATTACTGACCTGCTGAGAGTTATGTACCAATTCCTGAAGGGACTTGCGGTCTATAGGTTCAGGAGAGGACAGTTTTTTATTTAGCTGGTCTAATAAAACTTCCTGGTACTGTATCATGTGAAATTGACAGTTTAAGGCCCTGGCAGAAAGAGTAGCAGATGTATAAACTTTTTTACCCCATCTCTCCAATGCTCTAGATTCCCTTTCAGAGGGAAGTGGGTTTTTGGCAGAGGCAGCTGCAACACCTTTAGGGCCCTGAGAAATGGTTTCTGGGTCTGCAACATGAGCCTTATACAAGTGGTGGTGTGAGTCCGGGACCCTGTAATATCTGTCAGGCTTTGCAGGGGCCGGAGGAAGAGAATCAGGGGCAGTACTGGCATCATTATATGCATCAACAACAGATAGTACAGGAGGTATGGCTAAAGGCCTATGCTGTGGTAAATGTAAAAAAGTCCTTAGCCTTTTCCTTGAATCTGAAAAATCCTGGCCCTGCCATTGGAAGTGTTCCCTCATTGAGTGTAGGGTTTCCCCAAAAGAAAATTCTTCAGGAGGAGAAGCAGAAGGTATGGAGTCTTCTGAATCAGAATCCTCATAAGGTGAATATGGGCCTTCCTGATGGTCAGATAAATCTGAGCTATCCGAGGAATAGTCTGAAGAGAGAGGTTCAGGTGGTTCAGTCCTAGGCCTCTTATCTGCAGGTGGTTGAGAGGCCCTGTCTGGGTGAGGTTGGGACCCCCTGATCAAAGAAATAAGGTCCTCAGCAAGGCTGAGTATCTGGGAACTAGAAGTAGGCCTGTGAGAGGGAGCTTTAGTAGGTAAGGCCTTGGAAATTTTGGCTGCTTTAGCCCTGGAAAAGGCCTTGATAGACATAGAAGCAGGGGGTCTAGCAGCCCCACGTGCAGGAGTAGAGATGTCTAAAGGAATAGTGTCTGACAAATACTGGTTACTGCTTCTGCAGCAGTAATATCTGAAGCCGATTCAACCATGGCCTGTGTGGCCTCGGTTATCGGAGGCATGTTTTCAGCCGAAGGAAGAACAGAGGACTCTGTTTCAGCCGAAACAGAGACACTCGCGGTAGGCCTAACCGTGGTTTCAGCCGAAACCGCGGGCCGCGAGTGTCGGTCCTTTTCCTTGCGTTTTTTAGCTAATTGTGTAGTCGGAGTCTCCGATGGCATTTTATATGCAAAAGCGGGACCAAAAAACTCTTCTGCAAACTCCGACGGACGTCTAAGCGTCCGTCGGTTGAAGGAAGCACAGGCTAAACAAGCTGATACGTCGTGGTCTGGGCCTAAGCAAGGAAGGCAGTAAGAGTGGAAATCCTTATGAGGTATTTGTTTCCCACAAGTTAAACAATTATTTACTTTTTCTGACATCGGCTGAGGCAAGAAAGAGTCCCCAACGGGGTACTTAGCTTTTTTAGAAGTCTTCGGTAGTAGAAATCTCTGGATCTGACCGACCGGCACTTGCGAACAGCTTCTGCTTCGGGCACCGCGCAGCAAGAAAGACTGGGGAAAATGGCGTCGGCTGATGCCTTTATACCCCAGCAGCGATGACGTCGGGTGAAATGCGACATCAGCCGAGGCCAGACCCAGACTTTGGAATCCGGCCGACCGAAGGGCTGCCTGAGGCAGGACAACCCATTTGTTAGGACTGCAGATGCATCCTTGAAGGACATCCAGTGCTGCCTTGGCCATTTAGGAGTCACTAACAACTTTCGGTTTGTCCTTCCCGATTTTCAGGAGGACTTTCTGAATCAGTGGGAAGGGAGGCATAAAGAAACTACCCCTCCCAGGAGATGATGAAACCGTTTACTCTCCAGGCTAAAGGGGAGTAGGTCTTTGAGCAGAAGGGTCTGCAGTTGCCTGATATGGGGGAAGCGAACAGGTCTATTTCAGGAGTGCGAACAGGTCTATTTCAGGAGTGCACCACCAGTGGACTATATCTAGGAAGACCATCCTGTACAGCATCCATTTGTGTTGTGGAGGGTACGTCCTGCTTAGGCGATCTGATTGCTTGTTGTCCTGTGAGGGAATGTAGGTTGCCTGCAGGGACAAGTTGTGGCGAGATCCTAGATCCCATATCAGAAGAGTTAGTCTGCACAGCTGTTATAGGTTCATAGGATGATACTAGGCTATTGGCCCAGAGGCCCTTTTAAGCCTAGCCAAGAATTTTGCCCATGTTCCCTCAAAGTCAGCACCTGTTTCCACCGTCCAGCATTGGGTTTAGTATACCATTTCAGTATCTATCTCAAGCAGTCCTATATAAAGTTTTGCCGCAACAGAGCAATGCCCTTTCTTTGTGCGAAGGAGAAATTATACCATCTCTTCTGGTTGTTCTAGGAATACGCACGGAATACAATTCTCACTATAAATATGCTTTCTCTGGTGTTGTGTTTATATTTATAAATTAATGCAGACACACACAAAGTACTCAGTTTATCTAGAACAAAAGATGTTATTGGTCAATTTGCAGACCACTATTAATTCACATTCTGGATCCGATCCCAAAGCACATTGCTCAGTCTCTAACTTTTCTCTCATATCCTGAACGACAAAGGCGGCACTGCAGTATAGCAACGCCATAATGTTATCAGCTGTTAAAACTATATCAGCCCTGGGTTCAATTTTTCTGTTTGCATTTTACTTAGCCTGGGAACCTTAGCCTTACAGTGACAGAACTGTGAATTGCTGCAAGATTTGAACCTTATATCTACACTTGTACTGCATTTTTACTGTTAACTGATTACTGATTGGATTTCTCTCCAACTCGTATCCCATTACCTCTGCTGAGCTGTGCAGTAGTGGTTTGCAGTGCCTCTGTAAAAGTAAGCAGTTAGAGTTGTAACTGGCCTACAAACTTCCTCTGATATTTTGTCAAGTGTCTAGCTGAGCGTAGAGCAGCTAGTTTGCCCACTGAGAAGCATTAACATTAACAGGGGTGTTTTAGATCAATCCTGGACTTCTCCTCCCAGCCCAACTCCAAACCTTGATTGTACCACTTCTCAGAGCACAAGAGAGGATCCACAGCCATAGATGTGCATTTTCCTACTGCCTCTATAGACAGCCTTGTGGAATTGGGCATCTTGAAACAACGTAGCAACTGCCTCACGTTTATCGACAACCAGCTTATTCTTAAGCAGATTAGCACAGTATGAGCCAGATGTAATTACACGTTTTGGAAGCAAAGCTTTCACACAGATACTGATATCTCCAGCTCATCTGATCCTTAGTAGGTATAATGTGTTACTGACAGTCACATATGATGAGGCTCTTAAGTGCAGTCTCTCCAAAACTCAAAGGCCTCCCATACTCTGCCCTCAACAACCTCAAACACTACACAATGTCAACACCCCCAAGGGACACAGCCACATCTCACAATGTATCAACCTCTAAGTTCTTAAGGCAAACTGCCGCACAACCCAAGACACTTGAACTGAGACACACTGCTACCCCCGCACCCCCCCCACACACACACTAAGCCAAGCAAGGAGACAATCATGGTCAAATCCCTATCAGAGGCAAGGCTCTACCAGATCACACAAGCACTCAGGACATTGGAACATTGAACTACAAATACCAGTAGGACTCCGTCATAGTCTTCTGCGCAGAGTCTGCATATCCTCCCTGCGTTAGTGTGGGTTTTCTCTGGGTACTCAGTTTTCCTTCAACATTACAAAGACATACAGCTGCAGCATTTCTCCCCAGGCCTCCGCTGAAAATTGGCTTCGCTCCAAGTCGGAATTTCCCATTAAATAAATGTTAAATAAATAAAGCCCTCTACAAAAAGATGGCCCATCAACAGACCCAAGGAAATATAGTCTCACAAGTTTGACTAGTCTTATTTGAAAGGCCATGGAAAGAATTATTGTGCCCCTAAAAAACAAAGGCATAGGAAATCTTCAAACACTGGACTCATCCCAGTTTGGATTAGTTAAAGGGAGGTTATGCCTACTAGATTTTATAGTCTTCTTAGAACACATCACTAGAGCCATGGACGACAGCAGAACAGTACATACTGCCTACCATGACATGGCAAAGGCATTTGGCAATACCGCACTCTGGTATTAGACAAACTCAAGTTTAAGGCATAAATCCCCTTGTTAAGCAATAGCCAAACGGTTCACAGACAGGACAGGAAGTTAGGGTGGGGGAATCCACCCCCACCAAGAGGCCTGTTATTACTGGTGTCTCATAGGGCAAGGTACTGGGATCTCTCCTGCCTGGAATCTACTTCTCTGACAAATGCAGAGGGCCTTCACCTAACCAAATTTGCTGACTGCAAGCTAGGTGCAATCACTGAATCCCCAAAATTAAATATGCTCCAGGAAGGTGTGGCACATAGAAATAACTGCAGCCAGAACCATGTGCTAAAACTCAAATGTAAAAGTGTATAATTATACCTTTTAGCAAGGCTACTATCCCTACAAATGACAACACTGGTAACACTCCAAGAGTAGACACATTGGTAAGGCACTTGGGAACTCAGGTTGACAGCAACTTGAACTCTCATCACCACGTATCCACGGTAGTGAGAAAATTCTTCAATGTGGTGCAACTTATAAGGGCATAGCATCCAGATCCAGCGAGTTCATAGTCCCGCTATATTACTGTTCTAATAAGGGCCAAGCAGAGTACAATGCATCCTTCAGCATGTACCCGACCAGGCATTTCCATCAACCACAGCGGACACAGATTCCTCACTAAAAGAATACAGGGTGTAAATGTGTCTTATGATGGACTGCCTCAAAGCCCTGTCCCTATACCTGGTCTCTTACAGACTGAGGATTGATCTATGCCTAACCTACAAGGCATTCTCCAATCCAGCCCTGATGGATCTGCTACACATTCACAAAAATCCAGATAATAAATGCAGTGGAGAAAAACGGTAGACAAAACACCAAAACCATTACCGCTTCAACATCATATACAGATGCTTCATCAGACCCACCATATCAGCTACAGTACAGTTTTGTACCTACCATAAATGTAGATGTCCGATAGGTATGCATCTGCAGTCCTTACATATCGGTTGTCCTGCCTCAGGCAGCCCTTCGGTCGGCCGGATTCCAAAGTCTGGGTCCAGCGTCGGCTGATGTCGCCCTTTCCCCGACGTCAGAGCGGCTGGGGTATAAAAGCGTCAGCCAACACCATCTTCCTCAGTTTTTCTTGCCCCAGATGCCAGGTGCCCTCTAAGGAAGGCTAAATTTGGAGAGATGCAAAAATTCCAAACATGCACAGCAATATAAAACAAATACATCATAATAGATAACCCCAGCTAGCTAGAATGAGGGATAAGTACCCAAGGAATACCACTGAGGGGTAGGAGGGAGGGAAAACCTGACTGCAGATGCATACCTATCGGACATCTACATTTATGGTAGGTACAAAACTGTACTATGTCCTTCAAGGATGCATCTGCAGTCCTTACATATGGGTAGAATACCATAGCCAAGCTGGGGGAGGTAGGACCTAAGAAAAGGATGGTGTAGCTAAAATGCCCTGCAGGACTGCAGTAGCAAAGCCTGCTCTGGATCTGGAATATAAAGGTAAGTTGTAATGCTTGGAAAAAGTATGCACGGAGCTCCATGTAGCAGCTTCTAAAATGTCCTTTGTAGCCACCCCTCTTAAGAAGGCTGTGGAGGTGGCTGTGGCTCTGGTGGAATGAGGTCTAATGTTAGCTGGCACAGCTTTGCCATGAAAAAAGAGCAACAGAATCGAATGCAATTCCCTATCCATTTTGAAATTGTCTGTTTGGAAATTGCTTTTCCTTGTACACCAGCAGCATATGCTACAAAGAGCTGGTCAGATTTTCTGTAAGTCTTAGTTCTGTCCAAGTAGTAGCGCAACTGTCTGTGAATGTCCAGGGTATGCAGAAGTTTCTCTCCTTTGTTTAGTGGATTTGGAAAGAAGGTGGGCAGGTGAATAGCTTGGTTCAGTGAAACCCTGGATACCACCTTTGGCATAAATGAAGGATTGGTTCTCAATGAGACTCTGTCCTGATGAAAAATAAGAAATGGTTGTACTGCCATGAGGGCCTGTAACTCAGATACTCTTCTTGCTGAGGTTATGGCCAGAAGCAAGGCAGTCTTCCAAGACAGGAACTGTAGTTCTGAAGATGCTGCTGGTTCAAAGGGAGGTAGAGTTAATTTTTCCAACATGAAGTTAAGGTCCCATGTGCACTGGTGGTTTCCTTGGAGGGATGATGTTTTTTATCCCTCTTAGAAACTGCCTTAGCAGAGGATGAGAAAATACAGGTGGATCAGTGTCTCTGCTGAAATTGCTGAAGCATGAATTTTTATGGAAGAGTAAGAAAGGCCATTATGGAGCATTTCTGCCAAGTATTCCAGGATATGTGGAACGCTCATCACTGTCGGATCTTGGCCCTTTGTGGTGTTCCAAGTGCGAAATCTTTTCCATTTTGCTAAATATGCCTTTCTTGTGGAAGGCCTCAGAGCTTCCATGATGATATCCTTTACTCTCTTGGATAGTGTATCCTGGCGAGGAGTCAAGGTATTTTCCAGGCTGTCAGCTGCAAGGTTTTTAGGCTGGAGTGCAGAGTTTTGTAATTGTGCTGTGTCAGAAGAAGTGGCCATTGTGATAGAGGCCACGGTTTTGTGCGTGACATGCTCCTCAACAGTGGGTACCAGTGTTGTCTTGGCCAGTCCGGAGCTATCAGAATCACTTTTGGCTGTTCTGTCCTGATCTTCAGTAAGACCTTGGTCATTAATGGGAGAGGTGGGAATGCATATACTGTTAGAGTACTCCAGCTGAAAGAGAGAGCATCCACTTTCCATGCTTGTGGATGGTATGTCCTTGTGCAGAATTTCTTCAGTTGATGGTTGTGGTGGGAAGCAAAAAGATCTATGTCCGGCCTTCCCCATGATTGTGTTATCTGAAGGAAGGTGTCTGGGTGCAGCATCCATTCGTGTGGATCCATGATATTTCTGCTTAGGCTGTCCGCCAGTACATTGTCTTTCCCTGGTACAAACTGGGATTGCAGCTCTATACTGAGTTTTAGGGAAAGTTCCCAAAGATTCATTGCCAGCCTGCAAACAGGGTAAGAATGGGTACCTCCTTGCTTGTTTATGTACCACATAACTGTGGTATTGTCTGTCTTTATTAGCAGGTGACCTTGATGCAGGAAGTGTTCGAAGGCCTCGATTGAATGCATCACTGCCAGCATTTCCTTTTGGTTTATGTGCAGGCGCAATTCTTTGTGTGTCCATTGTCCTTGAATGCATCTGCCCTCCATGTGCACTCCCCATCCATGGTCTGAGGCGTCCGTTGTAATGGTTTGGCTGATAATTGGTTTGCTGAAAGGCAGACCCATGTTTGATTGGCTTGCTTGAGCCCACCACAGAAATTCCTTTTGAAGGCATGGAATGAGGGGGATCAAAGCTTCTAGGCTGTGACTGTTAAGACCATAGACTCCTTAGGTACCATTGTAGTTTCCTCATATGCAGCCTTGCTTGTGGAATCAGAAGAATGCAAGATGCCATGAAACCCAGGGCCTGCAGGATTTTCCTTGCAGTCAGCTGGGTTTGTTTAGTCAGATTTCTGAAATAGTCCGCTAGTTGCTCTTGTTTTTCTTCTGTGAGAAAAGCCATTTGGGTGGTTGTATCTAGTTTTGCACCCAGGAAAATTATTCCTTGGGATGGAACAAGTCTTGATTTCTGAATGTTGACTGTGTATCCCAAGGCCTGAAGTAGGCGGATGGCATAATTCAAGTGTTTTACCAATGTTTGTTGGCTGTCCGCTTGTATAAGGCAGTCGTCCAGGTATGGGTATATTTGAATCCCCTGAAGTCTGCAGTGTGCAATTACTGATGCCAGGCATTTTGTGAATACTCTGGGCGCAGTAGATAAGCCAAAGGGCAATGCTGAGAATTGATAATGCTCTGAACCTGCAAGAAATCTGAGGTGTCTTCTGCAACTTTGTTTGACAGGGACATGCAGGTATGCCTCCTTGAGGTCTAGAGTTACCAGCCAGGACCCCTTGCCCAGCATGGGAAGGAGTTGCTGTAGGGTCAGCATTTTGAATTTTGGCACAATGAAGTAAGTATTCAGTGCGGACAAGTCCAGAATAGGCCTCCACTGTTTTTCTTTTCTTGGGACAAGAAATAGTCTGGAATAAAATCCTTGGCCTTGTTCTGTGAGAGGAACCTTTTCTATAGCTTTCATTTGCAGTAGGTTGGAAATTTGCTTGAAAGCCTCTGCCCTTTGATTCTGTGGGAGGTTTGGCATGCCTTGTCTTTACAGTAATGTATGAAAATGGAATCTGTATCCTTTATTATTTGCAGTGTCCATTTGTCCCTTGTAATACTGTGCCAATTTTCTGAAAATAAAGATAGCCTTCTGCCCAAAGGTGCTTCCAATTGAGCCCTGGTTGGCGGGGTCAAAGTCAAGTCATTGAGTTTGTCCTTGTGCAGCAGTTGTGGGTCCTGCACTACCTCTCTGGTTAGGAGGCTGCCATTGACGTCCTCTGTATGAGCCTCTAGCTTGCCCTCTACCTCTGGCACGCCTGTTCTTGCCTCTTTGAAATCTGTCTGTCTGGAAAGGACCAATTCTTAGAAGGCCAATTTCTGCTGAATCTTGGTGGTTGGACCTGGAGAAAATCTTTGACTGTCTGTACTGATTTAGCCTTTTCCTCAAATTTCTTTAAGACCTCTTGAGCCATGGAACCAAATAACTTTTGTTTTTCCAGTGGTGCATCCAGAAGCTTTGCTTTAACATGATCTGGCAGTGTTTGTTCCTTCAGCCAAGCATGTCTACGTATCACTGCACCGGTCATTGCTGACCTACATGAAGCTTCCAATGCATCATAACCACACTGTAAGAAATGGTTGCTAACCTGCTGGGATTTATGCACCAGATCCTGAAGCGCCTTGCGATCTAGGGGTTCAGGTGAGGATAACTTTTTATGCAATTCATCTAACAGATATTCTTGATACTGTATCATATGGAACTGACAATTCAATGATCTCCAAGAAAGAGTGGATGAAGTGTATACTTTTTTACTCCATCTCTCTAAAGCCCAGGATTCCCTTTCAGAAGGAAGACTGCTCTTGGTAGTGGTGGTTGCAACCCCTTTAGGCCCCTGGGAAATAGTTTCAGGGTCAGCAGAGTGGCCCTTGTAAAGGAATAGATGCGTGTCCGGGACCCTGCAGTACCTGTCGGGTTTGACAGGAGCCGAAGGAAGGGAGTCTGGGGAAATACTAGACTGAGTACACATCTTCTATTACATTTAAAACAGGAGGGATAGCCAAAGGTCTATGCTGAGGTAGATGCAAAAAAGTCCTTAACCTCTTCCTGGAATCAGAAAATTCCTGGCCTTGCCATTTGAAATGCTCTCTCATGGAGTGAAGGGTCTCCCCAAAGGACAACTCTTCAGGGGGGGGAGGCCGAGGGAATAGATTCCTCTGCATCAGAATCCTCGTAGGCTGGAAAGGCCTCCTCCTGGTAATCTGAAAGGGCAGTCATCTGAGGCCTCATCAGTGGACTGGGGATCTGTCTGCTCGACCCTGGGCCTTTTGCCTGGAGGTGGTTGAGAGCCCCTGTCTGGGTGCGGCTGAGAGCCCCTGATTAAGGAGATAAGGTCCTCGGCTAAGCTCAAAATTTGTGAACCTGTAGAGGATCCCTGAGGAATAGCCTTGGGAGGGAGAGATTTTGGCTGTTTTGCAGCTTTAGCACGAGTAAAAGCCTTAATGGACACGGATACAGGAGGCCTGGCTGCCCCACGTGCTGGGGTGGATTTATCCACAGAAATGGTGTCGGATATCTCCGGAGCACCGGTTTCAGAAGGTAATTCTAAGACCGACCCAGTGGAGGCCTCCGGTACCGAAGGTACCAGTTGTGCGGTGTCGTCGGTCGGAACCGGTAGAGATTCGGTTTCAGCAGAGACAGAGACACTAGCGGTAGGCCTGGGCGTGGAGTCGGCCGAAACCGCGGACCGCATGTGTCTGTCCTTTTCCTTACGTTTTTTGGGTAAATGAGCTGTCGGAAGCTCTGACGACATTTTATAACAGTAAATTTGCCCAAAATATTCCTCTGCAAACTCTGCCCGACGCCTAAGAGTGCGTTTATTGAAAGAAGCACAGGCTGTACAGGCCGAGACGTCGTGGTCTGGGCCTAGGCAAGGTAAGCAGTAAGAGTGGAAATCCTTATGAGGTATTTGTTTCCCACAATTTAAACAATTAACTTTAACCGTTTGATCTGACATCGGCTGAGGCAAGAAAGAGTCCCCAACGGGGTACTTAGCTTTTTTGAAGACTTGGTAGCTGAAATCACAGGAGCTGTCCGACCGGCACTTGCGAACTACTTCTGCTTCGGGCACCGTGCGGCAAGAAAGACTGAGGAAGATGGCGTCGGCTGGCGCTTTTATACCCCAGCCGCTCTGACGTCGGGGAAAGGGCGACATCAGCCGACGCTGGACCCAGACTTTGGAATCTGGCCGACCGAAAGGCTGCCTGAGGCAGGACAACCCATATGTAAGGACTGCAGATGCATCCTGGAAGGACATCTGCACTTACACACCAAAACCGTTTCCAAACAATTAACACAAACAATCCACACCTCAAAGCAACAGACCCCCAAACACACCAAGCCTATACATCTACATCACACCAAACCCACAAATTCACGTACACCAAATACAAAAGTTTACATAAAAAATAAATACAAAAACATGGCTTTCTCTCTTGTTGTTTGTTGAGGTACCACATTACAGTGGTAATGTCGGTTACTATTTGAAGAACCCCTAGTAGAAGCAGAGGGGTAAAGGTTTTTAGAGCTAAGAAGACTGCTGTCATTTCCCTCACATTAATATGTTTGGCTGTCAAGGAAGGGTGCCAAGTTGCTTGAACCCTATAAGATGCCACTGTGACTCCCCCACCCTAAATCAGAGGCATCTGTATGCATTACCTGGGTTGGGGGAGGGGGGGGGGAGCTGGAGTGAAAGCCCCGGGTTTAGCTGGACTTGTTGGATCCACCAGCTGATCTCTTTCTTTAGACAGGGAAGTAGGGGGATTACTTGCTCCAAGTGATTCTGGTGCTGGAATCAAATGTTTTTGATGTACCACTGTAGCTTGTGCATATGCATTCTGACCAGTGGGACCATAGGGACGGTTGCTGCCATTAAACCCAGGAGTCGAAGGAATTGCCTTGCAGTTATTGTCCGAGTGTGTAGCAGCTCCTTGAAGTGGGAGATTGTCCTGTGGGAGAAAGGCCCTCATTCTGTCCATCCGTATTCTGCAACCCAGAAAAATCTTGTCTGGGTTCAAGGAGGACTTCAGAAGGTTGAGGGTGAACCCTAGATTCTGAAGAAGGGACATGAAGTGCAGATTACTTGAGAGGGTATCTTTCGACTCTACCAGTATTAGGATGTTATCCAGACAGGGGTAAATCTGAATTCCCAGAGTTCTGCAGAAGGCTATGGCCGGGTCCAGGCATTTTGTGAACACTCAGGGGGCAGTGGACAAACCAAAGGGCAAAGCAGTAAATTGGAAATGAGAGGAGGGCCCAGAGAAACGCAGGAATTTTCTGTGGGAAGTTCTAATGGGTATGTGTAGGTAAGGCCTCTTTTAGGGCCAAGGTCGCCATGAAAGCTTTGGTTGGTATGACAGGAAGCAGGGTGGGAAGTGACAGTGACTATTTCTGACTTGAAGTCTTCTGGGAGATGCTGCAGTCTCATTCAGGAGCATCTCCTGAGAACAGAAGCAGATGCTGCAGAGCGAGCAGATGCTTCTGCAGCATCACAGCTGCATCTAACAGTGTCTGGCTACTTGTGTAACCAGAGAAAGTCTGGAGGAGATGTCAGCCTTAATGGTGCTGTTAGGGATAGAGGTCAGCAAAGAGTAGGCTTGAGAGACCAGGTCCAGAGCATATTTAGTCATATGCGTCTGATAGTTAATGGCTCTTAAGGCCAATGTGGAAGAGGTGTACACCTTCTTACCAATCCTATCCATAGATTTGCTGTCCTTATCAGTGGGTAGGAGTGAGGCGGGAGGAAGGAGTCTGGATTGCTTATCAGGGAAGGTGGTAATCACTGCTGGGTCTGCCAAGGGAGGTTTGACTAAATTTCTGCTAGTCAGGCACCTTGTAGAAGGGATCTGGTCACTTGGGGGCAGGTGGCTGAGAGTCTGGGGCCTTAGATACAGAAGTAAAAGTATCCAAGTAAGCAGGCAGAACTGGAGGAACAGCAGAAGGAGAGGGGGTTCAACTTGAAGCTCAAAATACCTCTTTTGGGTGTCGGGCATTTGTGAGGTATCCCATTTGAAGTAGTCTCACCAAATGCAATATCCTCTGGGGGAGAATCCCCTTCAATAGATTCCTCGTCAGGAGAACAATACTCCTGGGGAGATACAATTTGGGAGATGTAAGATATGAATCCTCTGAGGAGGAAAAGGAAGCGTCATGCTCTTCTTCCCTAACCTGAGATGTCGGGGGGGGGGGGCTGAAGCAGGCCTAGGGCTCAGGAAAGGTAGAGCTGTGGAGGATGAGGCCGAAGGCCTAAGGGCCATAAAGGCCTGCATCAGGCTTAAGGGGCTGGTTATCTAAGTAGGGGTTTAGTGCAGCCAGACGGCTGCGTCGGGTCTTCAGCACAAATGATTGACAAATGGAGCAAGTGGAATGGTCGTGATCCCGGCCTAAGCAAAAAACACACCTATCATGGGAGTCTTTATGGGGTATCTGGCACCCGCATTGGCATTTACCCTTTTTGACTGACATCTGCTATAAACTGCTACAACGAACCAAGCTTAAGCAATAAAGTACAGTTGTGTACCTACCATAAATGTAGATGTTAGAGTGTATTCACTGTTGCAGTCATTTCACTTGGGTTATCCTGCTGGCAGGCTATCCGCAGTCTGCCTGAATTCCAAAGTCCTGGTCTGGCATCGGTTGCTGTCGCCTCTTCCCCGACGTCAGTGCGCCAGGGGTATACAAGATGCAGCCAACGCCATTTTCTTCAGTTTTTCTTGCCCCAGATGTCAGGTGCCCCCAAAAGGGTAGGCTAAAAATATTGCTTATAAAAAAGCATGCACTAACATAAAAATTACCTTCATCTACAAGCAAATACACCACATAGGTTCTATAGAATAGAGAAGTACAGATAAGTCCCAGAAAAGAAAGGGGGTGGGTGGGCAACCTGGACTGCAACAGTGAATACACTCGAACATGTACATTTATGGTAGGTACACAATTGTACTATGTTCATCGCATTTCACTGTTGCAGTCATTACACTTGGGTTGAATCCCAAAGCGGAGGTTGGGTGGCTGGGTCTAAATAGAATTTGGAGTGGCTATGAGGCCCTGCAGAACTGCAGTGGCAAAGCCTGCTCTGGATTTAGAGTAAAGAGGTAAGTGGTAGTGCTTTGTAAACGTGTGCACTGAAGTCCAAGTTGCAGCCTCCAAAATATCCTTGGTTTGTACTCCTCTGAGGAAGGCTGCTGAAGTGGCTGCTGCTCTGGTTGAATGTGGCCTAATGCCCTTAGGCACTGATTTGCCATGTTGTGAATAGCAGAAATGAATGCAATGGCCTATCCATTTTGAAATAGTCTGCTTTGAAATAGCCTTTCCTTGTGATCCTGCAGCATATGCCACTAAAAGTTGCAGTGTCTTTCTGAAAGCTTTAGTTTTGTCCAAGTAGAAGCGTAGCTGTCTGTGTATGTCCAAAGAATGCAGAAGTCTCTCCCCTTTATTCTGTGGGTTTGGATAAAAAGTAGGCAAATTAATGGTTTGATTAAGAGCCACACTGCACACTACCTTAGGCATAAATGTTGGGGTCACCCTTAGAGAAACCCTGTCCGGATGGAAAATAATAAAAGGTTCCACAGCCATTAATGCCTGTAACTCTGAGACTCTTCTTGCTGAAGTTATTGCTAGGAGCAGAGCTGTTTTCCATAAGAATTTTATCTCGGCTGTATTGGCTGGCTCAAAAGGAGGCAGTGTGAGTTTTTCCAAGACAAAATTGAGGTCCCATGTAGGTATCAGTGCTCTCCTTGGAGGTCTTATGTTTTTGGCCCCTCTGAGGTACTGCCTAAGCAGTGGATGTGAAAAAATAGGCGGTTCCGTATTGTAATGAGCTGAAATGGCAGAGGCATGGATCTTAATTGATGAGAAGGATACACCGTTGTCCAGCATCTCAGTTAGGTATTGTAAAATCTGAGGAATATTTGGAACAAGCGTGTCAATTCCTTGTGGCTGGTTCCAAGCACAGAATCTTTTCCATTTTTCTGCATAAGATTTTCTGGTGCTGGGCCTCCAAAATAACATCCATAACTGCTTTAGAGAGAGGTGTGTTCTGAGTGGTTATATTATCCGCCATGCAACCAGATTTAAGGTTCTGAGATGGCTGTGCAGGATCTGTTTTCTTGGGTCAGTAGATGAAGAATTTGAGGTAAAGTCCAGGATGGGCCTTGAGACAAGCTCTTTAGGATTGGACACCAGTGCTGGCGTGGCCAGTCTGGGGCAATCAGTATCATTTTTGGCTTCTCTTGTCTGACCTTTAGGAGTACCTTGGGGAGGAGAGGCAGTGGAAGAAAGGCACATACTGTAAGGGTTTTCCAGCTGAATGACAGAGCATCCACCTTCCATGCTTGTTTGTAATAAGTCCTTGTGCAGAATCTCTGTAGTTGGCAGTTGTGAGGGGAGGCAAATAGATCTATGTCTGGGCATCCCCATTTCCTTATGCTGAAGACTTGTGTATCTAGTTTCCACTCGTGAGGGTCCATGAGGCTTCTGCTTAGTTCATCTGCCAGAGTATTTGTCTTTCCTGGCAGGAGTTGTGCTTGCAGGTGCACTTGATAAGTTAATGCTGTGTTCCACAAAGTCATGGCTTGTCTGCAGAGGGGGTAGGAACGTGTGCCCCTTTGCTTGTTTATGTACCACATGACTGTAGTACTGTCCGTCTTTATCAACAGTTGCCCTGGATGGAGTAGTTCCTTGAAGGCTGTCAGGGCATTCTGTACAGCTAGCATCTTTTTGATTGATATGCAGATGCATTTGGCTTGCGGGCCACGTGCCCTGAATACATTTTCCTGTCATGTGGACCCCCCAGGCATAATCCGATGCATCTGTTGTGTCTGCCTGGCTGTGGGTAAAGTGAATGGCTGTCCCTTGTTGTGGTGACAGGTCAGTGTCCACCATCGAAACTCCTGTTGCAGGCAGGGAATGAGGGTAATTAATGTTTCCAGGCTGTGGCAATGTTGAGTCCAAACACTTTTTAGATACCATTGTAGCTTCCTCATATGCAGTCTTGCATTTGGGATTAGCAGAATGCAGGATGCCATGAAGCCCAAAGCCTACAGAATTTTTCTTGCAGGTAACTGGGTCTTTGCTGCCATATTTTCGAAGTAAGAAGTCAGTTACCTTTGTTTGTCTGGTGTGAGATAAGCAATTTGGGCAGTTGTATTTAAGCTTGCACCCAGGAATATTACCTCTTGAGAGGGTACTAGGTTTTGATTTCTTTTCGTTTACTGTGTACCCTAGGCAAATTAGTAATCTTTTTACAAACGCCAGATGCTTCAGTAGAATGTCCTTGCTCTCTACTTGAATAAGGCAGTCGTCCAAGTAGGGATATATTTGAATTTCTCTGTCTGCAAAATGCAATTACTGGTGCCAGGCATTTTGTGAAGACCCTGGGTGCAGTAGATAAGCTAAAGGGCAGTGCAGAGAATTGGTATTGCACTGAGCCAGCTATGAATCTGAGGTATCTTCTGCAAGACTGTCTGATTGGGACATGCAGGTATGCCCTCTGAGGTCCAAAGTTACAAGCCAAGCCTTCTTGCCCAGCATAGGCAGAAGCTGCTGCAGTGTTAACATTTTGAATTTTGGAACGTCCAGAAAAGTTTAGAATAGGACAGGTCCAGTATTGGTCTCCAGACTTTGTCCTTTCTGGGTACCAAGAAAAGTCTTGAGTAAAATCGTTGTCCCTGCTCTTGCTGTGGTACTGGCTGAATAGCCCTCATGTCCATGAGAGATGAGATTTTCTTTTGTGCCTCTGCCTACTGATTGTGTGGCAGGTATGGCATACCTTTTGTCTTTGGAAGGGTGTGAAAGTGGAACCTGTATCCCTGAGAAACTATATTCAAGACCCATTTGTCCTGGGTGATCATATGCCAATTTTGTGGAAAAAGTGCTAGCTTTCCCCCTAAGGGTGCTGCCAAAAGATAGGTGCTCGGCACTGGCAGAGGAAAGTCATTGGGACAGTTTCCTATATGGTTGTGATTTGTCTTCTCCGCTTTTGGAGGCAGACGCACCCCATTGTTTAGGCCTGTATGAGCCTTGGGGCTGAGATCTGCCTCTAGGGCCTCTGTATCTGCCTCTGTGGCCTGACACTGGAAAGGACCAATTCTTAGACGGCCAGTTCCTGCTAAATCTGGGTGGCTGAACCTGTAAAAAATCCTTTACTGTCTGCATAGATTTCGCTTTATCCTCCATTTTCTTTAACACCTCTTCTGCCTGAACACCATACAAAGTATCATGCTATAATGGAGCATCCAATAATTTTGCTTTAACATGATCAGGCAGATTCTGTTCCTTTAACCAAACATGCCTTTGAATGACAGAGCCTGTAAAAGCAGCCCTGCAAGAGGCCTCCAGTGAATCAAAACCACATTGCAAAGTATGCTTTCTCACTTGTTCAGCTGAATGCAATAAATCCTGCATTCCCTTGTTTTCAGAACATTCAGAATTTGTCAACATTTTCTGTTTTAGCAGTGACATTAAGTATTGCTGATATTCAAGCATATGAAACGGACAATTTAAAGCCATTACAGCCAAGGTAGCAGAAGTGTAAACTTTTTTTCCCCCCATCTGTCCAGTGCTCTAGAATCCCTATCAGAGGGGACAGGGTTTTTTGCAGTGGAAGCCTTGACCCCTTTGGGACCCTGAGATATAGTTTCTGGGTCAGCAGCAGGGTTTTTACACAGAAATTTATGTGAATTTGGAACCCTGTAGTACCTGTCTGGCTTAACGGGTGCAGGGGGTAAAGAGTCAGGAGACAGGCCGGACTCTGAAAATACATAATCTACAATGTCTAGTACAGGTGGAATAGCAAGAGGTCGGTGCTGAGGCAGCAAAAGAAAATCTGAGCCTTTTCTTAGATTCTGCGAAATCTTGGCTCTCCCAGTGAAAATGCTTCCTCATGGTATGCAGGGTTTCCCCAAAAGAATAGCCCTCAGGAGGAGAGGCTGAAGGGATAGATTCTTCAGAATCAGAATCCTCATAGGGAGGAAGAGAGTATCCCTGTTCTGAAGAGGAGTCAGATGAAATGGAAACCTGATCAGAAGAATCATAATCAATGCCTTGCCTAGGCCTCTTATCAGAAGGAAGATGGGAACCACTGATCAAAGTAATTAGGTCTTCGGCAATTTTGAGTATCTGTTTCTTAGGCATATAAGTCTGTCCAGGAGAATCCTGTACTTGTTTCTTTGTCTTTAAAGCTGATTTAGTCTTTGCCTTGGAAGCTGAGGTTGGCTTGATATACAACTGTGTAGGTCTGAAAACACCCTCAGAAGCAGATGTCTGCTCAGCGGCTCCGGACCCATCTGAGGGAATAGTTTCTGAAGGTCCAATACCTTGAGTATCCAGAGGCCTAGTTGTCTCCACATGGGAGTCGGAAGCAGCCTGTGGCTCTGAGGTAGCGGGTGTCAGGGGCTGCGAAAGCACCTCACTGAGAACTGGCGAACCGGCGTCTGGCCTAGCGGAGGCTTCGTTGTCAGTTCTGGACCTTGGACCAATGTCTAAATAAGAAATGGATTTTATGTATTTATGCATTTATAGAGGACTGTAACTTTAAATAATAGATCACAAAATGAGTTAATTAACTAATCCGTTTAGTATTTAAAGTTTGCTGTGGTTGTCTTTGTCTGAAGAAGTTAGAGCACAGTTTCTGACGAAAGGGCTCACATTAAAGGTTTTAAAAACAGTTTTTGGATCCGCTCTTATCTGCAAAGCCATTTTTTCATTTTCAGTAGTTCGTTTGTTTTTGATTTGCATAGTAAATAGGATTTGCCCCCCCCCCATTTTTTTTTCATACCAGAGGACTGTCATTGAACAGTTTTAGAGGTCCTGTTTGGAATAGGGGATGGAAGACTTGCATGGCCAATAGCAGAGCCCTCATCTTCCTGTTCCTTCAGTTGAGAGGGAAACTAGACTCCTTGAGCTTTTAGGTTCATAGGTTCATACTAGGCTATCTGCCCGAGGGCATTTACAAGCCTAGCCCATAGTTTTGTGGCTTACGCCACCCCTTTAGTATGGGGAACTATACCCATTATTTTGCTGTGCCTCTGTCGAGCAGTGACACTGAGGTAATCCCTGGGGTATATCTGCGATCTCCCATCCATTGGTCAAGATTTCTCTTGAACAAGGCCAGCGAGGTGCTCTGCCTCACATATACCGGGATTTTATTCCACAGCATAGGGAGTCTTTGGGTGAAGAATCTATCCCTCCAGCACGTCCTATTAATAGCCGTGTCGAGGTTTAAGTCTCCCGCCCTTGTGGCTCTGACGGATCTAGATTTTTTGAGGTGAAGCATATTCATCAAATCTGGGTTTGACATGGCCTTGTATGTTAGGCAAAGGTCACCTCTGAGCAAGCGTGCGACTGAATAGAGCTGGAGTTCTTTCAGTCGGGCAGCATAGGACAGATGTTTGAGACCCTTTATCCTTTTGGTGAGGAACTTTTGTGGCCTCTCCAGCTGCTGCAAGTGTCGGGTCAGATACACTTCGAATGGGGCATTGTACTCAATCATTGATCTGATGAGTGATGAGTATAGCGAGACTATGACCTCCCTTGATCTAGATGAGAATCCCTTCATGATAAGGTGGGCAATGTAGAAGGTCTTCCTAACTACTTTAGCTACATGGGTGTCGAATGACAGACTACTATCAACCTGGGTCCCCAGGTCCCTGATAACTTCTTCTGTGCTCAGTGGATTGCCACCTATTTGGTAGCTAGGGGTAACCTTGTTTTTCCCGAAGGGTATGACTATGCATTTTTTGGCATTTAACTTTAGGCCATGGCTCTGGCACCAGTTATCCGTTTCTGTGAGACCCTTCTGAAGGATATCTGTGTCAAATGTGTTTTCTACTATGGGGAAGCTTTTGCAGTCATCTGCAAACTTTGTCAGCCATAACCCTCCTGTGTTTGCTTGTACTTGGAAAAGTTGATGCAAAACAAGAGTGGGCCCAGGACTGAGCCCTGTGGTACACCACTTGTGACAGGCTTTGAGTCTGACATGGCGCCAGCAACTCTGACCCTGTGGGTTCTGTCACTCAGCCAGTTTGCAACCCATCTTGTGATGTATGGGTTAACATTTAAGCTGATGAGTTTTTCAATGATACCCGAGTGGGGTATTGTATCGAAGGCCTTCGCCAGATCGAGGTAGGCTGTATGGACTGCCTTGCCCTCATCAATGGCTTTGGTGACTGTTTCGAAAAAGTCAACCAAGTTTAGAAGGCATGATCTGCCTTTGACAAAGCCAAACTGGGATGGATCCAAAGTCTGCAAATTCCCTATGTCTTTATTTATGAGGTCCATTATGATCCTCTCCATGGCTTTGCAGATAAGGCTTGTCAAGCTAATGGGCCGGTAATTTCCAGGGTCGGTGGAGGCACCGCCTTTGTGAAGTGGGACCATAGTTGCAGTGCGCCACTCCCTGGGTACGTATCCAGAGGTAAGACTATGATTAAACAGCTGTCCTAGCTGTGGGTTTAATTCCTCGTTGAGTTCGTGGAGCACACAGCCGGGGACACCATCAGGTCCCATGGATGCTGTGTTTTTTGCTTTGGAGAGAACAGTTCTCACTTGGGCGTTGGAGATGTTTGGGGGGCTGCAATCGCTTGGTATAGATATCTCTCCTTTCCCTGGGGAGGGGGTGAAGTTTGCACTGAACCTGTCAGCCAGTATGTTGGCAATGTCTGTAGGATCAGTAATCTTCACATCATTTTGAACTAGTTCTGAGCATATCTGGGAGTTTCCTCCCAGGTTTCTAACATAGCTAAAGAAGGCCTTATGATTGTCTTTTGAGTCTTTAGCTATTTTTCTCTCAAAATTTGCTTTGGATGATTTTATGAGAGCTCTTAGTTTTTACTTATAGTGATCAAGGATGTCTTACCTTTTAAGGATTTTGCTCTATCTTGTAGTAGCTTCCTCCTTTTGTTGTAGAGTTTGTTTATGGCTGGGGTCCACCAGACTGGACGCTTGCCTTTGGTACAAAGAGTCTTTGTTTTGCTTGGGATTGCCTTATCCATGCAGTCCTGCAGGTGCTGGTAGAAGGCATTTGTAAGTGATTCAGCGGCTTGAGTACTGTTTTCCACCGGCTCGGGGCCTTAAAGGAGACCACACTAGTCTTTAGAAGTGTGAAGTCGGCTTTAGAAGTTCTTTACTGTGGTCTTTTTATTTCAGGTGGGGTGGGATGAGGACCTCCAGTGAGATTAGTTTGTGATCTGATCTCACCAGTGAGGGGTATACTTCGGTGTTGAACATTGTGCTCCCATGTTCGTGATGATGAGATCAAGTATGTTTTCTCCTCTTGTGGGGATGGTGACTAGTTGTTCCATGGCATTTGAGTTTATGAATTCCAGGAACTTTTGGGCTAGGGTGTTTGGGCTTGAGTAGTGTTCCCAGTCTATATTAGGGTAATTGAAGTCACCTAGTATGATGGTGTTTGGTGATACATTTATCCCTCTAGTGTTTTCAGGAAGGCCATGTGAGGTTCCTGACTTTGTGAGGTGGCCTGTAACATGCTACAATTTGCAGAGCAGTCTTGCCTATGGTTAATTGCACCTGGATGGTCTCCGATGCATCGTGCGTTGCCACCAGTCTTGAGGTGTGGGTGTCCTTGATGAATATGGATACCCCCCCCTCCTTTCTTGGTATTGTCCGGATTTTGGGGCCGGAACGCATGATAATAGGTAAAACCTGATAGTGCTGGGGTGCTCTCAGGAGCCTTGAACCAGGTTTCTGTCACTGCACAGACATCGATGTTCTCCATACTGAGAAGGGCCTCGAGTGAGTGCATTTTGAGATTTAGACTTCTGGCATTGAGCAGCATTACCCTTAGTTTTTTTCCTTTTTTGTGTTCTAGGGTGGTAGGTTTAGAATTTGAGCCTTGCCTAAAAAGGCACTATGGGGTGGCAAGAGCCTTTGCCAATATCCGGAATCCCAGGGTGACAGGTGCAAGCCGTCCCTTGCAAAGCAGCGTGGCTTGTCCAGCATGTCATCCCAGGCAGACAGACATTGGATCCCCTTTGAATGACACCAGAGTTTAAGCCAATTGTTAAAGCTGATCATCTTATCTCTGTATTGTTGCATCATTCTTGGTGAAGGTAGGATACTGCTCAAGGTCAGGGTCATACCTGCCTGGGCTACATAATCAGAGAGCTCCTCAATGTCTCTTTTCATGTAGTCCAAGGAGGTGCGTCTCAGGTCGTTTACACCAGCGTGGACAATGACTGAGTCGTATTTGTACCTGCTGTTGAGAGACCTGAGTGCTTGCGTTATGTGGCGGATTCTAGCCCGACAGGCAGCTTACTGTGACCTTCTCCTTACTCAGTCTGGTGAGCGGGACGTCAGTGTGTCTGACTATGGAGTCACCAATGACTAGTGTGTCTGGCATTGTGTTTGGCCTTAAGGGCTGTGACTGTTTGACACTCTGACTGTGAGGTCTATGTGTTGCAGGTGTTGTGTTCTGAGGTGGTGGTTGTTTGGGTGTCTGCTTTGGTGGCCTCTGCTGTTTTGGTAGATTTTTGATCAGAGCCGAGTATTTTTGTGTGTTTATGTGTATGATTTGAGGTTGTGATGGTACTATGTGAGACTGGGTCTATAGTGTGTGTGGTAACCTTCTCCTCCTGACTGGTCTTGCTAGTCCTATGTTGAGAGAGCTCAGCCTCCAGTTTGGCCGTATAGTTGCATCTCTCGCATGTATTTGTGTTTTGTGGGAGGAGGAGAGGGTTGTCTGTGTACATGAGGCAATTGTAACATTGCCTCAATATTCCCAGGTTCACCAGCTGAGCAGGAGAGGACACTAGCAACTGATCCCTCGACATGCTAGAAGGACTAGACAAAAAAACTTTAAAAGAGATTTCGGGGGACGTGGGTGACCGAGAAATGGGGGTTTTCCTTTTTTGGGTGCTATCTATAAGAGTGCCGTATCAAGGTAATAAGTACTGTAGGAGCAAGTGCTAGGTTTAACAGATAGAGAAAAGTCTACTTGGAGTCAAGTAGAGATGATCTTTTTAGGTATTAGAGAAAGTGCTAGTAACAGGGATGCTTAAAGGTAAGATTGAAAAGAATGCACTCTGCAGTGTGCACTAGAGAAGTTGGATATGAAAGTAGGTAACTTGAGTTTTACCTGTTTAAAAAGTTAAGGTTTAGTGGAGAGTTACTATTTTTAAAACAGCAAGATGGACTGAAAGGGGTGGCTGAAGATTGCTCCCCAGCCTACGTCTGAGGCACCTGTGAAGATCTCTGTGTTGCAGGAGAGTGTAAGTGCAGTCCTGTGTTGAGTGACCGAATGTATCCACCACTGAAGTTCTCTGTTCAAAGGATGAGTGGGATGGAGAATTCTAGGGGATGCTAGTGTTGGATTGAAACTGACTTGAGATACCACTGCCATTTTCTCATGTGGAGTTTGGCTAAGGGGAGTATGGGGATGGTGGATGACATGAGACCCAAGACCTTGAGGAATTATGGCTGTAATGTGGTGAGCCAGCAGCAGATTTTCAAAGTAAAGGGTGAGGTCCTGTACCTTTTGTGGGGGTAGAGAGACCTTCATGAGATCCATCTGTATCCTGCATCCCAGGAAAATCTGATCTGAAAGGGTGAGAACCGATTTCTTTAGAGTTTATGATGAACCCCAGACTTTGTACAAGGTAAGGGGGATGATGTGTTCCAACTCCACTGTGGAGGTAGCTAGATGGAGGAGGTCATCCAGATAAAGAAGTGCATTTCCCTGAAGTCTGCACTGGGCAATTACAGGAGCTAGGCATTTGCTGAAGACCCCTGAGGCAGTAGAGTCCAAAGGGGCAAGGCATAGCATTGAAACAATGGCTGGCAAGCCAATCGCAGCAAGCAGTCATTTTCAGAGGCAGGTCAGCTTGGACTCAGGTTTCAGTGGGGGGAGGTGGAGCACAGGTAGGGTCAGGATAGTTAGGTGGGCTGGGCTGTCCAGGGGAAGGGTTGAAAAGGTTGGGAACAAAGCTAATCAGTCTTTTCAACCTCTACCTTGGCAGCTTGTCTGATCAGCTTATCTGTGGATTACTGGTTTGTGTTTGAACTACGTGGGTGATCTACGACCAAGGTAGGGGCCTTTTGTTTGTTTTTGATTTAAAAGGCTTTGGTGGCATTTATCTGTATAATCTGCACTATGTTTACTCAATAGTGTAGGGCTTAGGGTATTATGCTTAAAGGCATGCAAGCAGTTTTTCAGCAGATAAGTGGGGGTAATGTTGAATTGATTTGGTGTGTTATAATTTGATTTTGTCTTGCAGGCCTGTATTTCGATGCTACAAGCAAGGGTAGGAATTAAGGTTGTACTTGTAAGGTATCAAGTGAAAATTAGAACACCAGAAGGGTTTTGTAACTACCTAACCAAGGATTTGCACTGACTGAATTAAAGCATAGTTAAAAAAGAGAAATAATTAGGGCACATGCCCCTTGGAAAGGCTGGGGTTATACATGACACGAAGTGTTGTACAAGTTAAAAAAAAAATTATATACGGGGGGACGATATGGTTGAGGCTTAGTTGCTAGCAGCTGAGGCCTACAGTCAGTCACATGGCAGGGACTGTGAGCTGAGGCCTGCAGTTAGCCACAGGGCAGGGCCTAGGAACTGAGGCATGCAATTAGCCACATGGCAGGGCCTAGGAACTGAGGCATGCAATTAGCCACATGAGAGGGCCTGGGAACTGAGGCCTGCAGTTAGCCACATGACAAGGACTGGAAACTGAAGCCTGCAGGTAGCCACTTGGGGCCTGGCCTGTGAACTGAGGCCTATAGGTAGCCACATGGCAGGGCCTGGGAGTCAAGGCTGGAAAGTAGCCACAAGGCACAGCCGTTAGAGAGGATCAGAAATAGTTGAGGACATTCAAGGGCAGTTTGCCTTAAACTATTTTATTTTAATGGGACAACGATTTTATATCAGATAATAGGCTAGTTATGTTATTGTTGATGTTTAAAGACATTTTGGTTCAAGAGCATGTAGGCAGATTGCTTAAGTTACTACTTGATGTAATGGATTTAGTTTGTGTAATTTTGTAACTCAAATCAGTTAGACTTTTTGAAATGCCTGGAGATTAGGTTACAAACAGGCTAGAGGGGAAAATATGTACTTGAAGGTATCAGACTAAATTTAAATGACAGAATAGGTTTAAATACTTCAAGTAGGGTTTAGCACTATTTTCCTCATTACCTAGAGGAAAACAGTTTTTGTACTTTTCTAACTTGCTTACAGAAAAACAGCTCTTGTACTCACTTTCCTCACTTATCTAGAGGAAAAACCCTGCAACTCTCTTTTTGCATGGTCTTGCGCACAGAGCAGCACCGGTTAGCTGGGGTATTCTATTCCCGGCCCCACAAAGTCTGTGCTGTAAATTTTCCCTTAGAACTAGGCAAGCCTAAACTCAAGTGCTTCAGATCAGCTGCTCTTATTGCAGCACTTGCTAAACAGAAATCAGCACCTGTCCTAATCTCCTAGACAGCACTATTCTCCAAATTTCCTAGACAGCACTATTATAATATAGCATAAGACACTCGACCATCCGCAAGACTTAAGTTCAATTTACTCTTCAAAGCATGTCCAGAGGTCAGCTTCAGGTGTACTCTCCAGTTCATCTGGTGGAATTGGGCATCCTGAGGCAGTGTCACAACTGCCTCATGTATACAGACAACCCTCTCCTCTTACCTCTAGACACAAACACTTGTGAGAGATGCAAATACACAGCCAGACTGGAGGCTAAGCACTCTCAACCCATGACTGTAACAGTCAAGAGGATAAGTGACACACTTGCATCACACCACCTGTCACACATGAATCTACAAAACAAGCACAGGCAAAACATACGCATAAATACACAAAAACATATTCGGAGGCACTAGGTACCAATCTGAAAAAGAAACACTGCCCTCCAAAGCAGACAAACAAGCAACCTGCACCCCCAAACACAAGCCAAAAAATACACAATTCACCTCAGCAGTGTGCCTCACAACAGCCCTTAAGGCAAAACACCATACCTAACACTCTAGTAATAGGAGACTCTATAGTAAGGCACATGGATGTTCCACTCACCAGGCTGAACAAGAAGGTTACTGTCAGCTGCCTCTCGGGTGCTCGGATCCACCACATAACACAGGCACTTAGGTCACTCCAGAACAAGTATGACGCTGTCATTGTACATGTTGGTGTGAATGATCTAAGACGTACCTCCCTGGACTACATGAAAAGAGACATTGAGGGGCTCTCTGATCATGTAGCCCAAGCTGGTATGACCCTGACCTTGAGTAGCATACTATCTTCACCTAGAATGATACCACAATACAAAGACAAAATGATCAATTTCAACAATTGGCTAAGCTTCTGGTGTCATTCTATGGGGATCCAGTGTGTCTGCCGGGGATGACATGATAGACAAGCCTCGCTGTTTTGCCAGAAATGGGTTGCACCTGTCACCCCTAGGTTTTCGAATACTGGCCAAGGCTCTTGCCGTCCTCATAGTGCCTTTTTTTTAGGCAAGGCTCAAAGGACAAACCAACCACCGTAACCAGCACAGGTAACCAAAAACTAAGGGTAATGCTACTCAATGCCAGAAGCCTCAACCTCAAAAGGCACACACTCGAGGCTCTCCTCAGCATTGAGAGAATCTATGTTTGTGCAGTGATGGAAACCTGGCTCAAGACAGCACCCCAGCACTGCCAGGTTACAATTCATATCATACCTTCCGGCCTCAGTTACCGGATCGCAGTACAAAGGGCGGAGGTGTATCCATATTCATCAAGAATACCCATATCTCCAGGTTAGTAGCGCAGCATGATGCCCCAGAGATCATCCATGCACAACTATCAGCAGGCAAAACCACATTTCAAGTCGTAGCCAGTTATAGATCGCCCACCATGTCCCAAGATGCTCACTTTGCATTCCTTGAGACATTGGAAAATATAAAGGTCCTACCAAACACCATAATCTTGGGTGATTTCAACTACCCTGGTATAGACTGGGCGAACTACCAATGTTCCAACTCCTATGCTCAGCGATACATAGAATTTATAAATTCAAATGCCCTTGAACAACTAGTATGTTCCCCCACTAGAGGAGACAACATATTGGATTTAATCATCACAAATATGGGCGCCCATTGTACCACACCCGTTATCACCCCCTCCTTGGTCAGATCCGACCACAAACTGATAACCCTGGACATCCTCACTCCTCCACCTCCCCAATCAAAAAAAAACCATAGTCAAAAACCTTTCCAAAGCAAACTTCAAACTACTTGCATCCGAAGTGGAAAGCTTCACTATTCCCTTGCAGAAGGATAATGATATCCAGGATGCGGAATCCTACACCAAGGCACTCTATATGCATCTTCAGGATTGCATGGACCGTGCTATCCCAAATAAAACCAAGACTCCTTCCCTCAAGCAAGAAGAAACCAGTCTGGTGGACCCCGGCCATAAGCAAACTTTACAATAAAAGGAGGAGACTTATACAAAAAAATGCCAAATCTCAAGTAGAAAAATCATCCCTGACCAGCATTAGTAAGAAATTGAGGGCCCTCATCAAGTCAACTAAATCTAAGTTTGAAAAGAAAGTTGCCAAGGATGCCCTGTCGGGCGCTAGGATCCGCCACATAACACAAGCACTCAGGTCACTCCAAGGCAAGTACAAATATGACTCAGTCATTGTCCATGCTGGTGAGAATGACCTGAGACGTACCTCCCTGGACTACATGAAGAGAGACACAGAGGAGCTCTCTGAGCATGTAGCCCAGGCCAGTATGACCCTGACCTTGAGTAGCATCTTACCCTCACCAAGAATGATGCCACAATATGAAGACAAGATGATCAATTTCAACAACTGGCTTAAGTATTGGTGTCACTCAAAGGGGATCCAATGCCTGTCAGCCTGGGATGACATGCTCGACAAGTCACGATGCTTCGCTAGGGATGGCTTGCACCTGTCACCCCTGGGCTTTCGGATATTAGCAAAGGCTCTTGCTACCCCCATAGTGCCTTTTTTAGGCAAGGCTCAAAAGACAAACCCACCTCCATAGGTATCACAAGGGATAAGAAACTAAGAGTAATGCTACTCAACACCTGAAGTCTAAACCTCAAGATGAACGCACTCGAAACTCTCCTTAGCATGGAGAACATAGATATCTGTGCAGTAACAGAAACCTGGTTCAAGGCTCCCGGGAGCACCCCAGCACGACCAGGTTATACCTCATACCATGCTTTTCGGCCCCAAAACTTGGACCAAACCACAAAAGGAGGGGGGAGTATGAATATTCGTCAAAGATACCCACACCTCCAGGTTGGTGGCACAGCACGAAGCATCAGAGACTATCCATGTGCAACAGTGGGTAAAACTGCCTTCCAGTTTATAGCCTGCTACAGACCACCCTCCCAAACCCAGGAACCCCACTCGGCCTTCCTGAGAACACTTGAAAATATGAAGATCTCGAAACACCATTATATTGGGCGACTTCAACTACCCAAACATAGACTGGGAGCATTACTCTAGCCCCAACACCCTAGCCCAAAGGTCCCTAGAATTTATAAACTCAAATGCTATGGAACAACTTATTACCACTCCAAGAGGAGAAAACATACTGGACCTGATCATCACCAACCCCTATGCTCCAGACCAGAAGTGTATCCCTCACTGGTAAGATCAGACCATAAACTAATCTCACTGGATATTCACATCCCGACTCCACACCCTGCCCTGAAAACCACAGTGAAAAACTTCTCTAAAGCAAATTTCACACTCCTCAAAACCGAAGTGGAATCCTTCAAAGCCCCCGGGCCTGTGGAAAATATGGCCCAGACCGCAGAATCCTTCAGGAATGCATGGATCATGCAATCCCAAAAAAAACCAAGACCCAATCCTCCAAAGGCAGACGTCCTGTCTGGTGGACTCCAGCCATAAACAAACTAAACAATAGAAGGAGGAAGCTACTACATGATAGAGCAAAATCCCAAAAAGGGAAGGCATCTCTTATCAGTATTAGCAAAAAACTACGGGCACTCATAAAATCGTCTAAGACCAGCTTCGAGAGAAAAATTGCACAGGACACTTCAGGATAATCACAAGGCTTTCTTTAGTTATGTTAGGAACCTGGGTGGGAATTCCCAGATATGCTCAGAATTAGTCCAAAATGACAAAAAATACAACAAACCCACAGACATTGCCAACATCCTAGCTGACAAGTTCAGCGAAACCCGCCCCCCCACCAAAAGGGCAAATATCGATCCCAGCAGAGTGCTGCCCCCCTGACATCTCAGATGCTCAGGTAAGAGCTGCCATCTCCAAAGCAAAACACACAGCATCAATGGGACCAGACGGTGTCCCGGGCTGCGTCCTACATGAACTCCAAGAAGAGCTAAACACAAACATAAAACTACTGTTCAATCTCAGCCTTACTACAGGATATGTACCCAAAGAGTGGCGTACAGCAACAGTGGTCCCTCTCCACAAAGGTGGTGCCTCAACGGATCCTGGAAACTATCGCCCCATAAGCCTGACTAGCTTGGTCTGCAAAGCTATGGAAAGGATCATCATGGACCTCATAAATAAAGATATTGGGGACCTACAGACACTGGATCCTACCCAGTTCGGCTTTGTTAAGGGCAGATCCTGCCTCTTAAACCTGGTCGATTTCTTTGAAACAGTCACCAAGGCCAATCACTAGGGGAAGGTGGTCCACACAGCCTACCTGGACCTCGCAAAAGCCTTCGATACAATACCCCACTCGGGCATTATAGATGAGCTCACCAGCTTAAATATAAACCCCTATATCACTAGATGGGTTGCAAACTGGCTCAAGGACAGAACCCACATGGTTAGAATTGCTGGAGCCATGTCAGCCTCCAAACCAGTTACAAGTGGCGTCCCACAAGGCTCAGTCCTGGGACCTCTCGTTCGGTATATATTTCTCGGAGGTACAGGCCAACACGGAAGGACTGTGGCTGACCAAGTTCACAGATGACTGCAAACTGGGCGCCATAATAGACTCTCCAGCTGACACAAGCATCCTCCAAAAGGGCCTCATAGAAACAACTGGTGCCAGAGCCATGGCCTCAAGCTAAACGCCAAAAAGTGTATAGTCATCCCAAAACAAAGTGCCCACAAATTACCACACAGGTGGTAATCCATTAAGTACAGAAGTAATTAGGGACCTGGGGACCCAAGTTGATAGCAATCTCTCATTTGACAACCACGTGGCCAAAGTGGTTAGGAAAAATAACGTTCCATGGTAGTCCTGTTGGCCTCTGTAAGCTCGAGCTGGAGGGGTTGAGTTACCTCAGATCCCGCTAGACCCACCTCCCAGGCTATAAGAGGTTCAGTATAACTCGCCAAAACCAGATCCTCCCCCTATAGTGAAGAAGACCAGTGAAGAGTTGTAAGAAACAGCTAATATGCTTAAACTGGAGTAGCTCCTCATAAGGCAGGATTGAAACTCCTAATCAGAAGAAGAAGGGTGACTGTCATCCTGAAAACAGAAGGATTTATACGACAGAGAAGAGGGTAAGGTCCATGAGAAAGAAGTCAAGAAATCACAGCTCTTCTAAGTCCCAAGAGAAAGGAAAGGGATTCTTAAGAAGAAGAAAGAGGCCCTATCACCTTGTCCCAACTGGTGGGGAAACTTGCTATATCAATATGTTGCTGGAACAGCCTTCATTCTGCCAGAAGCTAAATCCAACTTGAACATCTAAATAAAGAAGTTAGGAACAGCCCAAGACTAAAACATGGACATTAAAAGCCAGCTAATAGCTAAAGCTAAATCCAACTTATAACAAGAAATAAAAGTAGGCAGTCTGTCTTGAGTGTTCATGTACAAGTTGGAATCTTAAGCAATAAACTTAGAAAAGTTAGAGTAGCCAAGCTCCTAATGATGGAATGGAGGGTGTCAAGTCCCTTGCGTTTTCCAGATGATAAAAGAGACAACCTGCTGGGATCAGATTAGCTATAAATTGAAAGAAAGATTGTGCTGAAACTGTTTTCTGATTTGTGCTTCCATAGATTTGGAACAGCTGATCAGATTTTCTGAACCTCTTTGTTCTGTAATTTTAGATAGGAGGTCAATGCATTGGGGAAGGACAGGAAGATGAATTGTACAGAGGCAAAATTCCAACTCCGGAAAACAAGGAGGGAGCTAATTTGGAACAGGGTTAGAGTTGAAAGGAAACAGGGAAAAAAGACAAAAGGAAATTTGAAGTTCTGATGTGCTAGAACACCAGAAAGAATTCCAGCTGGAAAGCGTTAACCTTAGAAAAGAGTTCTTCCATGATGAAACTGAAAGAATCATGAAAGCACAAGGTGCGAAGGAATAACTAAAAGAGAAGGAGGAAAAGAGAAGGGTCCCAAGAAAAGATCAAAGAAGCAAGAACTAAATTGAGAAGAAAAGAGCCTTTCGGAAAGGGAAGTTCAAAAGAGAAGAAAGAAAATGGAAATTGGTAATAAGGATAGATTGAGGAAATTAAGGATTCTGAGAAATACCCACATGGAAATTAGAAAGCGAGGAGTAGGAAATTTAAGAGTGAATGGAGATGAACCTGCATGGAAGAGTTCAAAGCAAAAAAATCTTTTCTCCCAAGATGAAAAATTCGCTTCAGGAAGAAGAATCTTAGTTCCCAATGAATAAAAAGCTTCCACTTAATATCACAGGAAGCCGAGACCCAGCTGGAAGTGGAGGAGGAACACAGGAAACCTAAGAGTGAATGGAGGAGGAACTGCATTAGAGGATGGATCAGGGAGGAAGGACTGAGTGATGGATTGAACGATCGGAAGCAGAAAAGGATCTCCGCCCAAAATGGAACCACACTTGTCTTAAGAAGGTAAAAAGCAATGAGGATCAATGAGTCAGCGAGAAGAATAGCTTGTGTAGGGCTTGGAGATGAGGATGGAAAAGGATTAATGGCATACAGAAGTAAGGAAGGTTGAGGATGAGAGAGGAGGAGGCCCTCGCTGGGTTGGCCTGGTACCTGGGCCAGCAGACTGGCCTCGTTGGCACTTGTTAGAGGAGTAAGCAATCACTTAAGTAAGGGCACTTACAAACTGAGAAAAAAAAGGTCACTCCAGAGAAGTAAAACCTTGACTGCGAAGAATCTTTCTAGCAGAGCTCAGTCAGTTGAGAGACCACTTTGATCTCCGGGTCCCTCTGCTTGTCTTGACTTGTATTGACTTCTGCAGATGTGAAAACGCTTGGAGAAAACGCTGAGAAGACAGAGCATTGCCACCGAGCCCTTGTGTTTTTGACACTGTTCTCTCTCCATTGTTCATTGATTAGTTCACTGATGATTGCAACACATCTGTAGAGAATCTTGTGCGCTTGCACCGCTCGAGGCCAAGGCGCTTGAGTGTTGAAAGGTTATGCAAGGTCATTCCTCATTCTCAAATCCACCTATGTGCTGCTGCCCTAGCATTGCCCCCCTCTGCCCAGGAGGCATCCGCTGTCAGAGTAGCAACCAGGAGGCCTGGCCTGTCATAGTCTCCAACCGGAGGAGTGGGGGGAAGACATCCACCACATGAGAGGCTTTTTGGACTTTGCGATCATAATGGTGCTTCCACCACGCGCTCAGCTGTTGACCACATGAGAAAGAAAAGTTGGTCCATGATCCCATCCATTGAGCATCTGGGCATCAACTGGGCGTATGGTGTGCCGCATGAGGAAGGGACCTGGCCAAGTAACTGAGCAATGGCTCAACTGTTGCTGAGAAGCTTTGTTGCACCTTTTTTGAATGTTTGATATCCTTTTGGTTAGAGAAGACCTTTGAGAAATTTTATTCAATCTTTTTTCCTTTGCAGTATCCTTTACAGTATCTAATGTTGCGCATTACACATTTTTTTCGCATTTTATAAGTCAATACAAAGATGAAACAGAGATTAAATGTGATACCTAATTTTTTCATGAGGAGCGAAAATTGTCTCGGGCCAAAGGAGGAAGTCGATGAAAATGGGGACATCTATGGGTGTCGTCGAAATATGTGAGAAGCTACCACTGCCATGCATTTGGAGAAACATACCAGCAGTGAGCATTTTAAAGGGCAGGCCATGGCAGTGAAACCCAAGGTTCCCAGCCTGAAGGGAGAAAATGACTGGAGCCCCGGTCATGAGGAATCTTCTGATCGCCCTCCTGAAGGTCTATATAGCACATCCAGTTTCCTGATTCCTAGAGGAAGAATGGATTGCAGCCTTTTCCCAATAGGGAAGAATGGATTGCAGGAGCGCCAAGTGACCTCTGACCAAAATTGTTCTTCAGTCCCCTGTTCAGACACTAAAAAAAAATCAGTCCCTAGTTCCTGATTTTCTTCCTAGTTGGTCTGCTGGCACTGGCTGAATAGCTCTTTTTTGGGCACTGGCTGAATAGCTCTTTTTCTTTTAAGCAGTTTTTGAAATTTCCAAAGCTGCTATATCCCTTTGACTTGGGACATCTGAAAGGGATTTTTTTGAATGATGGACTGTACTCGAGAAGAATAGAGAATAATAGCCATGATGGACTGTACCCATTTGTCTTGTGTCAACGCCCCAATGGGGGCAGCACACACACACACGGGATGCTGAACCCGCTTGGGGGAGGCAGTGGGGGCCCATGGGTTGTGCTGGGCGGATGACTCTGCCTGGCGGGGGCGCGTCTCCCTACCCTGCTCTACCCCTCTGCCTCTGCGATTGGCGTCGAGCATCCACTCTAAGTCCCTCCCCTCTGCCTGTGGTTGACTCCCTTCCCCTTCTTTATGCCCTTAGCCTTGGGTTAGCTGGAAGCAGGAAGGCCCCGAGGAGGCTAAGCGGTAAGGCAATCAGTCTCACAGACCTCTTGCCATCACTCTCGCGACCTAGTCAGGGTGGATGATCCATCAAAAGGGAGGAAAAGGAAGGATCCATCAAAAGAAAAGAGAAAAAGACGCCTTGAAAGGTTCTGAAGGGGCTCAGCGAAGGCTACCCCTGTTCCAACCCATCTCCAACCCTGTTCCGCGCGCGCATCGCCGCATCGAAGGAGAGGTTAGAGGAGAAGATCGGCAGATCAGAGGCAGTTTCATTTGAGTGAAAACTTGAAAGCCTGGCAGTGTTTCGTTTCTTTCGCTTCTTTGATCAAGTCCCTTTGAAAGTGAACTTTGAATTTTCACAGAAAATTCTTTTGAAATGTAGTATGTCGCTCGGAGATAATTCAGCTAAATACCGCTCTGATCATGAGAGAAATGTCCGCTTTGGAGGTGGATGGAATTATGGTGTTCCTTGGCTGTGTTCCTTCAGCTTATTAGGTGGATGCCCATTCACTCTTCCCACCAGATTTTTTATTTGAAAATTCCTTGGTCCTTTGATAAAAAATGAAGGGTCTGGTCTCCCTGGGGGTCCACTGAATCATGAGCCGCCCATGCCTTAGCAACCACCGTCCATGATGGGGGGCAGGAGGGGAGGGGGGAGGGGAAGAGGGGGCCAAGGGCCTCAAGATCAAGATACACAGGACAGGCCTGAGGGCTGGAGGGCTGGCTCCCTCATTTCCACAGAGAGTCTCCTCCGAGGCATCTTGCAAAGAGGGAACTTTCAACCCTAGGGGAATTCAGAGAATGCAGAATCGTCCAGATTCAGGTCCGACGTGATGTGTCAGTGTGATAGACTTCTTTTCCGTTCCTCTTTCTCTGGAATCTCAGCAGAGGCCGACAGAGAGGATGACCCTGAAGAAGGGAGCTCGGATTCTCTCAAAGGGAGAGTGAGGGGAAGAGGTCTGAGGGATGAGGGAAGGAGGCAGTGGAGAGGGGCTGAGGGAGGGGAGGTGCTGACGGAGCCGAGGCTGGGAGTAGCCGCGATGACTCTCACACACCAGCTGTCTCACAGAGCACAGGGTCCGCTCGCAGAGGAGCCCTGGTGGGCAGAGCCAGACCCCCCTCTCTCCGATGGGGACCCCCGGCACCGGCGGTGATGGCTCTCCTAAGAGGGAGTCCCGCGAACTGAGAGGGGGGCGACGTCGACAAGAGCTCACCGCCACCACCCTCCCGCGGAGGGGGAAGTCCGACGGAGCTCTCCTCAACGGAAGAAAGGCGACAAGCGGCGAGCAGGTGACGGCTCGAAGCGGTTCCGGACAGCCCGAGGTGACGAGACGACTCGCCGGCGAGCTCAAGAGAGTCGAGGAAAGAGGAGATGGAGATGACCGGCACCGACTGACAGATCTGGGCTCTGCTTGTCTGGGCTAGTGAAGCACTCGACTCCACCAGTGACTGAAGGTCTCTGGCGACTCACCACGACGGACCTCTGAATGAGAGAGGCCTTTGAATGAGATCAGACAACAGGAGAGATGGGGCAGATGGAGATCCTGAGCCGAGGTGACCTAGACCTTCCCAAGAGAGGCTCAAACTCTTTCTGGCTGAGCCGACAAGATCTAACTCTTGTCGACCCGACCGGCGGTACCCTCAGCCCGCCGGGATTCAGACTGCCACAGAAACTGTGGCTGAGACGATAAAGGCAGCCGTTGAACAACGAGAGGTCAAGGATCAGACAACCTGAAGTCGACTAGATGTTTTGGGAGGCTGCCCTCTGTTGGAGGGCTTCCTGTTGAGACAGACAGACAATTTCCTCTCAGCTTGAAACAATTTTCTCTCCTTTGTTTTTTTTTTCTGACTGGCAGACAACACAGGAGTCCTGCACAGCACAGGCCAGACACAGGACAAGGCCCACCCAGACAATAGACACAGAGTGTGAAGCGTCTGTCGAAGACATTTCTTGGACTGCACAGCATCACTTCACTAGACGAACTTTACTCTTTTAGAACATACACACAACAACAACACACAACACTCACACACAAAAACACACCAGTTATAAAAAAAAAGAAAAAAAAATTTAAAAAAAAAAAAAATAAGTACACAGTACAACAGTACTACACAAACAGACTACCTCCTAGGGAAGGAAAGAAGGGCAGGGGAAGAAAAAAAAGTTCTTTTAACAAAGAAACGGAAAATTAGGTTCGGGATAAAGTTTCAGAATGAACTAACTAAAAAAAAATTATAAAAAGTAAAAAAAAAGTAAAAAAAAAACTTTTTATGAAAAGCTAAAAACTTACCAGGAACGGTAGAATAGCCAACCTGAAGCTGTAGCGGCAGAGAGATCTGAGAGGTAACTCAGCCTAGCATTTGTGGATATAAGGGAGCGCTGAAACGGTGGAACCAAGCTTAGAGTGGTTTTAGTCGGCGAGCCGGCTGCGGCTCAACCCATCCAGCAAGAATGAAGGCGAGATAGACAACTTAACATCATTTTATATAGCCCACCTAATCATGAAGGGATTCACATCTAGATCAGGGGAGGTCATCGTGCCTCTACTCATCCCTCATCAGGCCCATAATTGAGTACAATGCCCCTTTTGGGATGTACCTTACCAGACACCTGCAGTAACTGGAAAGACCCCAAAAGTACCTCACCAAGAGGATCAAAGAGCTCAAACAGATGCCATATGCTGCCCGGTTAAAGAAAAGTACAGTTTTGTACCTACCATAAATGTAGATGTTCGAAGATCCACATTGCTGCAGTCCTAACACTTGGGTAGTCCGCTGTCCCTCGGTCGGCCCGAATATCAGAGTATAAGGCTGACGTCGGTCAAGGCGCATTTGACTGACATCAGAACGTCAGGGTACAAATGTGCATGACCGACGTCATATCCTCAGTCTTTTCTTGCCCCAGATGTCAGAAGACCCTAAAGAGAAAGGTCAAAATCCATAGACAACAACTAAACAACTAACCAGCCTAACACCAAAAATATGTACAATATATACAATATATACAATTATACAATTATACCATTATACCTCAGATGGATAACCCAACCCACACAACCACCTCAAACTACAGAGGGGAAGGAGGGAGGGTAAATTGGACTGCAGCAATGTGGATCTTCGAACATCTACATTTATGGTAGGTACAAAACTGTACTATGTTCTTCATCTCACATTGCTGCAGTCCTAACACTTGGGTAGAATCCCAAAGCAGAGGTAAGGGAGGATGGCTAAACTATAATGAAGCAGGAGCTGCCAAAATGCCCTGCAACACAGCAGTGGCAAAACCAGCCCTGGATCTAGAGTACAGTGGAAGGTGGTAATGCCTAGAGAAGGTATGCACTGAACTCCAAGTGGCTGCCTCCAAAATATCCTTGTAGCCACCCCCCTCAAAAAAGCTGTTGAAGTGGCAGTAGCCCTAGTGGAATGAGGCCTAATCCCAGCTGGAATCTCTTTGCCATGATGGGAATAACAGAAAGCAATGCAAAATCCAATCCACTTAGAAATAGTTTGTTTTGACACGGGCTTACCCTGGGAGCACAAAGCAAAAGAAACTAATAACTGCTGAGATTGTCTGAACCCTTTAGTTCTGTCCAAATAATATCGCAACTGCCTGTGTACATCTAAAGTGTGCAAAATCTTTTCCCCTTTAGTTTGGGGATTTGCATAAAAAGTAGGCAAATGAATAGTTTGGTTTAAAGCCACACTAGAAACCACTTTAGGCATAAAGGAAGGATTAGTACGTAAAGACACCCTATCCTTATGGAAAATCAAGAAAGGCTCAACTGCCATAAGGGCCTGCAATTCAGAAACCCTTCTTGCAGAGGTAATGGCCAACAAAAAAGCAGTCTTCCATGACAAATATTTCAACTCAGCAGTAGCTGCAGGCTCAAAAGGTTGTAGAGTGAGTTTCTCCAACACAAAATTGAGATCCCAAGCAGGAGTAGGAGCCCTTCGTGGGGGTCTTATATTCTTTGCCCCTCTAAGAAATTGCTTGAACAAAGGATGAGAAAACAATGGTGGGTCACAGTCGTAGTGAGCTGAAATTGCTGCAGCATGAATCTTAATAGAAGAGAAGGACAAACCTTTGTCCAATAACTCAGTAAGATATTGAAGAGCCACACTTAAATCAGGCTCAGAAACATCCAAATCCTTAGCTGCACTCCAAAATAAAAATCTCTTCCATTTATCTGCGTACACTTTCCTTGTACTAGGCCTTCTAGCTTCCAAAATCACATTCAAAACTTGTTGTGGAAGTTGAGGCCCTCTATGGTTTAAAACAGAATATGCCATGCTGTTAGGTGAAGAGAATGAAGTTTGACATTGAGCAAATGACTGTCCTCCTGGGACAACAGATGTGGAATCAAAGGCAAAGTCCATGGAGGCTTCTGTACTAGACTTCTCAGTAATGGGTACCAGTGCTGTCGAGGCCAATCTGGAGCTATCAAAATCATCCTTGGCTTGTCCTGTCTGACCTTTAGAAGTACCTTTGGGAGGAGAGGCAGAGGTGGAAAGGCATACACATGAAGATTTTTCCAACTGAAAGAAAGAGCATCCACTTTCTAAGCTGTGGGATGAAACCGCTTTGTGCAAAACTTTGGCAGCTGGTGGTTTAGTGGAGAAGCGAACAGATCTATGTCTGGAGTTCCCAGGACACTGTCAATTTCTGAAATACATGAAGATCCAGTTTCCACTTGTGGGGATCCATGATTTGTCTGCTTAACACATCTGCTAAGGAGTTCTGTGCTCCCGGCAGAAACCTTGCCTGAAGACTTAGTTGTAAACTGAGAGCAGTCTCCCACAAAATCATTGCTTGCCTGCATAGAGGATAAGAATGTGTTCCCCCTTGCTTGTTGATGTACCACATGACAGTTGTGTTGTCTGTTAGAATCAACACCTGCTCTGGAAGAAGTAAATCCTTGAAAGCTATTAATGCAAACTGGACTGCTAACATCTCCTTTAAGTTGATATGTAGATGCTGTAGTCTGACAGGCCACTTGTCTTGTATCCACTTTCCGTTTAGATGAGCTCCCCAAGCTTTGTCTGAGGCATCTGTCGTTAAAATTTGACTCCTCTGGCCGGGTCACAGAGAGTCCCTTGTTTAGGTGACATTCCTGAGCCCACCACAAAAATTCCTTTTGAATGCAAGGTATTATTTGAATGACAGTGTCCAGATGCTGGCAGTGCTGTGTCCATACATTTTGAGATACCATTGCAACTTCCTCATATGCAGTTTGGCATTGGGAAGCACCAGAATACAAGATGCCATGAACCCTAAGGCTTGAAGGACTGTCCTTGCAGTCAGCCCGGACTGAAGAGATAGATGATGGAAGTAAAGGGACAGATTCTTTTGTTTGTCCGGGGTTAGAAAGGCCATCTGGGATGCTGTATTCAGTCTTACACCCAGAAAGCACATGTCTTGAGAGGGTACTAGACTGGACTTTATTTCGTTCACAGAATACCCCAGGCATCTTAGCACTGCTATCACATATTCCAAATGATGAAGAAGCTCGTCCTTCCCTTGAGCCAGAATCAGGCAATCGTCCAAATAAGGATAGATTTGTATTCCTTTTAGCCTGAAGAAAGCTATCACTGGAGCCAGAACTTTCGTAAATACTCTGGGCGCAGTAGATAAGCCAAAGGGCAATGCAGAGAACTGATAGTGAGAAGTCCCAGTCCGAAAACGCAGATATTTCCTACAACTTAGCCTGATAGGAACATGAAGGTAAGCCTCCTTGAGATCCAAAGTTACCATCCAGTGATCCTTGCCCAGTAGAGGTAAAAGCTGTTGTAACGTCAACATTTTGAACTTGGGAATGTCCAGATAAGTGCTGAGGATAGATAGATCCAAAATTGGTCTCCACGTGTTCCCCTTTTTTGGCACAAGGAACAGGCGAGAATAAAATCCTAGGCCCCTTTCTGGCATAGGAACCGGCTGTATGGCCCCTATTTGGAGTAACAGAGAAATTTGCTTGTGAGCCTCTATTCTTTGTTGAGGAGGAATGTCTGGCATGCCTATGAAAGGAGGCAAGGTATGGAAATAAAACCTGTAACCGTGATGTATGATATCCAGTACCCATCTGTCTTGGGTAATCAAACTCCAATTTTCTTTGAAAAGTGCCAACCTTCCTCCCAAAGGTGCTGCCAGGCGAGAAGGCTCTGGCAGCTGAAAAGGTAGGTCATTGGGTCTGTTTACGAAGCAAAAAACACAGCATCCATGGGACCTGATGGTGTCCCCGGCTGTGTGCTCCACGAACTCAACGAGGAATTAAACCCACAGCTAGGACAGCTGTTTAATCATAGTCTTACCTCTGGATACATTGCCAGGAGTGGCGCACTGCAACTGTGGTCCCACTTCACAAAGGCGGTGCCTCCACCGACCCTGGAAATTACCGGCCCATTAGCTTGACAAGCCTTATCTGCAAAGCCATGGAGAGGATCATAATGGACCTCATAAATAAAGACATAGGGAATTTGCAGACTTTGGATCCATCCCAGTTTGGCTTTGTCAAAGGCAGATCATGCCTTCTAAACTTGGTTGACTTTTCAAACAGTCACCAAAGCCATTGATGAGGGAAAGGCAGTCCATACAGCCTACCTCGATCTGGCGAAGGCCTTCGATACAATACCCCACTCGGGTATCATTGAAAAACTCATCAGCTTAAATGTTAACCCATACATCACAAGATGGGTTGCAAACTGGCTGACAGAACCCACAGGGTCAGAGTTGCTGGCGCCATGTCAGACTCAAAGCCTGTCACAAGTGGTGTACCACAGGGCTCAGTCCTGGGCCCACTCGTTTGGCATCTACTTTTCAAGTACAAGCAAACACAGGAGGGTTATGGCTGACAAAGTTTGCAGATGACTGCAAACTGCCATAGTAGAAAACACATCTGACACAGATATCCTTCAGAAGGGTCTCACAGAAACGGATAACTGGTGCCAGAGCCATGGCCTAAAGTTAAATGCCAAAAAATGCATAGTCATACCATTCGGGAAAAACAAGGTTACCCCTAGCTACCAAATAGGTGGCAATCCACTGAGCACAGAAGTAGTTATCAGGGACCTGGGGACCCAGGTTGATAGTAGTCTGTCATTTGACACCCATGTAGCTAAAGTAGTTAGGAAGACCTTCTACATTGCCCACCTTATCATGAAGGGATTCTCATCTAGATCAAGGAGGTCATAGTCTCCCTATACTCATCACTCATCAGACCAATGATTGAGTACAATGCCCCATTCGGAATGTATCTGACCCGACACTTGCAGCAGCTGGAGAGGCCACAAAAGTTCCTCAACAAAAGGATAAAGGGTCTCAAACATCTGTCCTATGCTGCCCGACTGAAAGAACTCCAGCTCTATTCAGTCGCCACCGCTTGCTCAGAGGTGACCTTTGCCTAACATACAAGGCCATGTCAAACCCAGATTTGATGAATATGCTTCACCTCAAAAATCTAGATCTGTCAGAGCCACAAGGCGGAGACTTAAACCTCGACACGGCTATTAATAGGACGTGCTGGAGGGATAGATTCATCACCCAAAGACTCCCTATGCTGTGGAATAAAATCCCGGTATTTGTGAGGCAGAGCACCTCGCTGGCCTTGTTCAAGAGAAATCTTGACCAATGGATGGGAGATCGCAGATATACCCCAGGGATTACCTCAGTGTCACTGCTCGACAGAGCCACAGCAAAATAATGGGTATAGTTCCCCATACTAAAGGGGTGGCGTAAGCCACAAAACTATGGGCTAGGCTTGTAAATGCCCTCGGGCAGATAGCCTAGTATGAACCTATGAACCTATGAACCTATGACTGACCCCTGCCCTCACCCGAAGATTGTGCAGGAGAACTCCCTGTTCTAGGCCTGAAAGAGCCCTGTCCTCTGCCCCTGCCACGTCTAGATCTACCCCTAGACTGGGAATCATAAGAAGGATACGTCCACCCTTTAGTAGGCCAATTTCTACTAAACTTTGGAGGCTGAACCTGCAAAAAATCTTTAACAGTCTGCATAGACTTAGCCTTGTCTTCCATTTTCTTTAAAACTGCCTCAACAGGAGAACCAAACAAGACATCAGATTGCAAAGGGGCATCCAAAATCCTAGTTTTAACATGGTCAGATAAATTTTGATCCCTCAGCCAGGCATGCCTGCGAAGAACTGACCCAGTGGCAGCCACCCTAGACGAGGCCTGAACAGCATCAAAACCACATTGCAAAGAATGCTTACCCACCTGTTCAGAAACATGCACTAAATCTTGTAACTCTTTACAATCAATACCTTCCGCCAGAGCATCAACCTTAGATTTCAACTGTGAAAGGAGATAATTTTGATATTTCAACATGTGAAACTGGCAATTCAAAGCTCTCATGGCTAGAGTGGAAGAAGTATAAACTTTCTTTCCCCACCTATCCAAGGCCCTGGCCTCTATCTGCCGGAACCGGATTCTTGACAACAGAAGCCTTAACACCCTTAGGCCCCTGGCTAACAGTTTCTGGGTCTGCCCTAGGACTCTTAAAAAGATACTTATGAGCTTCAGGCACCCTGTAATACCTATCTGGTTTAACAGGAGCAGGAGGCAAAGAATCAGGATTAAGAGAAGCCTCTGCAAACACATCTTACACCACATTCAGAACAGGAGGTATAGCTAAAGGCCTATGCTGGGGTAAAAACAAAAATTCCCTAAGCCTTTTCCTGGAATCAGAGAAATCCTGACCTTCCCATTTAAAATGCTCTCTCATGGAGTGAAGGGTCTCTGAAAAGAAAAATCCTCAGGAGGAGAAGCAGAAGGAGTAGAATCATCCACATCAGAATCAGAATAATGAGAATACTCCTGCAAGTCTTCAGTCAAGACTCAGACACATCCGAAGCCTGCTCATAATCCCCAACACAGGTTCCATCCTAGGCCTCTTATCAGGAGGGGCATAGAGCCTCTAATCAAAGTAATTAAATCTTCTGCCATTTTAAGCATGTGCTTCTTGGGCACAGAACCTGAATAACTAGGAGTGACACCCACAGAAGCAAAACTAGACCTGCCTCTAGGAGAAGCCTTGGAAGCAGAAAGAGAGGGCCTAGACACCTTAGGAAGGAGGGAGTACAGTTACCTGAGAAGCCCCTACAGCCTGACCTGCCTCCTGGGAGGCCACATCCTGTAAAACACAGTTTCTCCCTGGGACTCCAGAGAGGCCTCCGGAACCACCGGTTCCACGGGTGCCTCTAAAGAAACGGCGTCCGGTCCGGACGACTCTTCTAACCTAGGTTTAACTGCCTTGACCTTGCGCTTCTTTGAGGAAGCCGGCCGGAGCATCCGACGGCATATTGTAATGCACCGCTTCCCAAAGACCAACCTGGCACAATCCAACCTCCGCTTTATAGTGCTTATTGAACCTAGCACAAAAGCGACACCCAACAACGTCGTGCTCAGGTCCCAAACAAGGTATACACAAATTATGGTAATCCCTATGCGGTATCTGTTTCCCACAAGAAATACAGTTATTCACTTTTTCTGACATCCGTAAACCACTGAGGCAAGAAAAACCAAAATATTCTAACGGGTACTTAACCAACTCTGACTTCGGTCTGAAACTCCGAATTCGAATAATTTCAGAACGCCGAACGGCACTTGCAACACTGCTTCTGCATCGGACCATGCGGCAAAAAAGACTGAGGATATGACGTCGGTCATGCGCATTTGTACCCTGACGTTCTGATGTCAGTCAAATGCGCCTTGACCGACGTCAGCCTTATACTCTGATATTCAGGCCGACCGAGGGACAGCGGACTACCCAAGTGTTAGGACTGCAGCAATGTGAGATGAAGAACATCTCCAGCTCTACTCAGTGGCATACCGCCTGCTCAGAGGCGATCTGTGCCTGACGTACAAAGCCATGTCCAACCCGGAATTAATGGGCATGCTGCACCTCAGAAAATCTAAATCCCATCGAGCTACGTGCGCGAGAGACTTGAACCTTAGCACTGAAATAAATAGGACATGCTGGAGGGACAGATTCATAACCCAGAGGCTCCCTTCACTCTGGAATAAAATTCCAGTCTAGGTTAGGCAGAGTCCCTCATTGACTCTCTTCAAGAGGAATCTTGATGAGTGGATGTTAGACAGAGACACAGTATACTAACCTCGAAAAAGGGCATAGCAAAATTAATTTAAAATGGGTGGCGAAAGCCAAACACACTCTGGCTAGGCTTACAAATGCCCTAGGGCAGATAGCCTAGTATGAACCTATAAGGCCTTCTATGGCTACGTCAAAAACCTAAATGGCAATGCTCAGGTCTGTTTTGAGCTAGTACAAAATGGAACAAAATACACTGACCCTTGTGACATTGCCAACATCTTGGCTGACAGGTTCAGTGCAAATCTCTCCCCCCCTCACCACCTACAGGGCCTATTACCATTCTAGGGGATTGAGCAAGTCCAATTATTACTGATACGTTGGTTAACAAGGCTCTATCTAAAGCTAAAAACACTGCCTCCATGGGACCAGATGGTGTCCCAGGCTGCGTCATACACAAGCTCCAAAAGGAATTAACCCTGCATCTTAATACCCTGTTCAGTCTCAGCCTCTCCACAGGATATGTGCCCATAGAATGACGCACGGCAATAGTGGTCCCGCTACACAAGGGTGGGGCCCCAACTGACCCTGGGAACTACCGACCAATAAGCCTGACCAGTCTGATCTGTAAGGCTATGGAGCGAATCATTATGGAACTCATAAATGGAGAGATTGGGAACCTCCAGTCGCTGGAACCCACATAGTTCGGCTTCAAGGGCAGATCATGCCTCCTGAACATGGTGGATTTCTTTGAGACAGTTACTCGGTCTATAGATAAGATAAGGGAAAGGAGGTACACACGGCTTACCTTGACCTTGCTAAAGCATTTGACACCATTCCCCATTCAGGTATTATTGATAAGCTCACCAGCCTGGGCATAAACCCTTACGTCACAAGATGGATCGCAAACTGGCTCTCAGACAGATCCCATAAAGTAAGAGTAGCGGGATCTATGTTCGAATCCAAACCAGTAACGAGTGGTGTGCCTCAGGGCTCTGTCCTGGGGCCCCTCCTGTTTGGCATATACTTCTCAGAAGCACAGGCAAGCACGGAAGGGCTGGGGCTGACTAAGTTTGCGGACGACTGCAAACTAGGTGTTAAAATAGAGTCTCCGGCCGACATGGAGATCCTCCAGAAGGGCCTAAATGAGACTGATGCATGGTGTCAAAGCCATGGTCTCAAGCTAAATGCAAAAAAATGCGTAGTAACCCCCTTTGGAAAAAACAGAGTACCCGCAAACTACAACATAGGAGGTAATCCACTGAAATCTGAAGAAATAAGGGATCTAGGGACTGAAGTAGATAGTCAGCTTTCCTTTGATAACCATGCTGCCAAAGTGGTTAGAAAATCCTTCTATGTGACCCATCTGATCACGAAAAGGTTCGCATCAAGATCTAAGGATGTAATGGTGCCCCTCTACTCTTCCCTCATCAGACCCATTATTGAGTACAATGCACCAATTGGAATGTACCTGGCTAGACATCTCCAGCAGCTGGAGAGACCACAAAGGTACCTAACCAAGAGGATTACTGGCCTCAAACAGTTGCCCTATGCATCACGATTGAAAAAGCTAAGACTGTTCTCTGTTGCATACCGCTTTCTCAGAGGCGATCTCTGTCTAACGTACAGAGCCATGTCCAAACCAGAATTGATGAACATGCTCCATCTTAGCAAAACCAAATCTACTCAAGCTGCACGCTCTAGAGATAGAAACCTCAACACAACAATGAATAGAACATGCTGAAGGGATAGATTCCCTTCGCAGAGACTTCCCTTACTATGGAACAGGGTCCCGATCTACATACGACAGAGCCCCTCACTATCACTCTTCAAGAGGAACCTTGAGGAGTGGATGGGTAACAAAGTTCACACCGGGGATCACACCAACAGCACTACTAAATAGGGGCCAAGGGTACTAGCTGCTGGTACAAGGGTCTAGGGAACTACTAAAGGGGCGGTGAATACCGCACAACGTGGCTGGGCTAATATATGCTTTCGGGCAGATAGCCCAGTACCAAACTATGAACCTATTAAGGCTCACAAGGCATGAAACAAAGGCACACACATGCCTAAGTGTAGCCTGGGGTTTAGGGATGAAATGCAAAAGGTTTTAGCAATAGCTGAAATTCTTTTTCTTAGCAATCTAGCAAACAATAGTGGTGGCCTGCAATTAATTAGATGGCTGGGGTCAGCGAAAAATCACATGGCAAGGCTAGGGAGTTGGACCCTGCTTGTATGCTTAATACAACATAAATCATGTTTGGTTCACTAACTTGTTGTGCTTAATCCAAATAAATCACGTCTGGTTAATTTCTTAGCAAATAAAATGAAATTAATAATAAAAATAATACTACACAATTCAGATGAGTGGGTCATTAAAGTTAATCTAGGTCTTATGGAATTTAAAGCCATTCGCAGGTTATAATGAATACATTGGTTAATTGTGGATAGAAAGGTTTGGCAAAAAGTGGAAAAACGTTTGTTCAGGACAGCAAAGCCAATGCTTACATTTGATAACCCTATGGATTTGTTGTTTATTTTACCTGCTAACTAAACCTTGGTGGAGTAAAGAGCAGTTGGTTGGCTGGGATTCTGTGGCTAAGTAGCAGAATATTGTAACCATTTCAATTTTAGTGGTGTTACTTTTTTTTTTAAAGAAGTAGAAAAAGAAGGGCAAAAAGGTGGGGGGAGGTAAAGGGTCAGTGCACAGAATTTCTTCAGGAAAGGCTGAAATATTTCACACGAGGTCAAAGCTTTGATTTGTTGGTAATATTTAGTTGGGTTTTTAGTTATCACTGCAAAGTGGAACTGAAAACATATTTAAAGCATTTTCCTGTTTGAGAAAGCAGGATTATTTGTAAATGGGCAAAAGTTTTATTTTATCTGCTAATTCAAGCTACGATCTTAACCCATGGTTGTAAAGTTTGCAAGAGAAGATAAAAGCGCTTGTATTTGCTGCAGGCAGAATGTTTTCTCATCCCTCACTCCCTGCAGTGTAATTAGGTTTTATAGGGGTAGGTATGGTAGAGGCAGAACAGATCAGATAACACTATGCACTTACAAGGGGAAACAGGGGGGAAGTTTTATGGCATTCCACTTACAGTTCTTGGGAGGAATGCTTTAAAACCTTAGTAATTTTGAGGCACTGTAAAGGCCCCTGAGTTGCAAAACTTCCTTACCGTCACTTTGTTAGCTCACATATTTTTTAAGTTGATAGATGTGCAAATGCACAGTCTTGCCTTTAGATATCCACATCAGTTGGGTGGCAAGAATTCAGCAATACAAACAAGAATGCTCAGTCCGGTATAAAGAGGTAAATGATAATTTTGAGTACCCCAGAATTACTTGGATATCTGGAGGCATGTGAATATGTTAATAAAAATAAAATAAAGTTAATAAAAATATTAATAGCACTCCAATCTGTTTAATAATAAATATTCTAAAATAATATTAACACCAATGATGATGATAACAATGACAATAATAATGATAATGACGGAAGATTGGGTTGAGATGGGCGAAGGCTGCCAGCTTAGTCAAAGAGAATTGGATATATATTCTGGCATTAATAAATAAATGTAAAATAAGGGCTTGTGTTTTTAAATGTAAGAAAACACTGCAAAATGTGAACTTCAAGACTGCTGCAACATTGCCATCTGCTGTAAGGAAAACCAAGCCAAGTATTTCAAATATGTCTTTTTAAGTTGAAAAGACCTTATTAATCTCTTCAGTGTTTTACAAGTCAGTTCAAGTATGTCTGGATGAAGATTTCATGCCCATTGTTTTAAAGCTAAAGTTTATAACCAGAATTTAGATGTGGAAGGTGCTTTCTTGCTCTAGTTTCGGTTAGAATATACACGTGAAATGTCTTCTATTGTTGTAAGTCCTCGTGGTCCCCTGCAGAGTTCCTAAGCCAGCAGAGAGCAGAAAAAGCAACTTTCTTGATTATAAGTATTTTTTAAACATTTTATTTTGCATTTTTCGATCTTTTGTGCTTTTCGACTACTGTTTGTGCCTATATTACAGTTTTATTACCTGATTTTCCTGTTTTTCTGTGCTTAAATTGTTGATTGCACTTGTTAGCTAAAGTTTTGCTTAAAAGTAACAAACAGGCTAATACACTCAAGTGTACCAGCCTTTGATAGCAATTTAGTCGAATACCAAAGCATTTACTGTATTTTTTCTGTCTGTTTGCAAAAAAACTAAAAAAAAAAAACAAAAAATACTTCTTTCCTAAACTTTCCTAGCTAGTTGTTCCAGTGATCAGATTTTGCTGATCCCTGGGCTTTGTATTTGGTTCCTGTGTTCCTCCATTTTCTGTGTGGCCAGAGGTAGTTTTCTTTACTCACCAGTGGGAGTGGGGAGTACTGAGCTGCTTGTTTGTCCTCAAAGGAGTGGTTAGAGACAGCAACTAGTAATTTGTTGGCCATTTTGGGTCATTTCCTGTTTTTTCCAGCCCCCTGCTATAAAGCGTTAGCCTTGAGTTGCCACTGTTGCACACAAGAGAAGCAGCGGTTTAACAAGGTTTAACTATTCGGGCTACCTAAATTCCACTCTTCAAATTTTCCCTTAAATCTACCTTCCTCGAACTGTACTGCCGATCTAACCAGCGTATCCTATAACTAAAACTTCATCTCTGCTTGATTCCCAAGTAGACTATTCTCTATCTGTAAAGCCTAGCACTTGCTCCTACAGTACTTGCACCTTGATAAAGCACTATTATTATAGATAGTACCCCACCAGCCTAGAACCCACATCCCCCGGAGTCTTTTGTAAGTTTTTATCTATTACTTCTAGCATGTCGAGGATCAGTTGTTAGTGTCCTCTCCTGCTCAACTGGTGAACCTGGGAATATTGAGGCAATGTTACAATTGCCTCATGTACACAGACAATCCTCTCCTTCTCCCACAAAACACAAATACATGAAGATGCAACTATACGGCCAAACTGGAGGCTGAGCTCTCTCAACATAGGACTGGCAAGACCAGACAGGAGGAGAAGGTAACCACACACACTACATACCCAGTCACACATAGTACCATCACAACTTCAAATCATACACATAATCACACAAAGACATACTCAGAGGCTCTGACCAAAAATCTACCAAAACAGCAGAGGCCTCCAAAGCAGACACCCAAACAACTACCACCTCAGGACCCAACACATGCATCACATAGACCACACAGAGTGTCAAACAGTCACAGCCCTTAAGGCCAAACAATGCCAGACACACTCGTCATTGGTGACTCCATAGTCAGGCACACTGACGTCCCGCTCACCAGACTGAGTAAGGAGAAGGTCACAGTAAGCTGCCTGTCGGGCGCTAGAATCCGCCACATAACGCAAGCACTCAGGTCTCTCAACAGCAAGTACAAGTACAACTCAGTCATTGTCCATGCTGGTGTCAACGATCTGAGAAGTACCTCCTTGGACTACATGAAAAGAGACATTGAGGAGCTCTGATCATGTAGCCCAGGCAGGTATGACCCTGACCTTGAGCAGTATCCTACCTTCACCTAGAATGATGCCACAATACAGTGATAAGATGATCAGCTTTAATAATTGGCTTAAATTTTGGTGTCATTCAAAGGGGATCCAATGTCTGTCTGCCTGGGATGACATGCTGGACAAGCCACGCTGCTTCGCAAGGGACGGCTTGCACCTGTCACCCCTGGGCTTCCAGATATTGGCAAAGGCTCTTGCCACCCCCATAGTGCCTTTTTTAGGCAAGGCCCAAATTCTAAACCTACCACCCTAGAACACAAAAAAGGAAAAAACTAAGGGTAATGCTGCTCAATGCCAGAAGTCTCAATCTCAAGATGCACGCACTCGAGGCCCTTCTCAGTATGGAGAACATCGATGTCTGTGCTGTGACAGAAACCTGGTTCAAGGCTCCTGAGAGCACCCCAGCACTATCAGGTTTCACCTCATATCATGCGTTCCGGCCCCAAAATCCGGACAACACCAAGAAAGGAGGGGGGTGTCCATATTCATAAAGGACACACACACCTCAAGGTTGGTGGCAACGCACGATGCATCGGAGACCATCCAGGTGCAATTAACCATAGGCAAGACTGCTCTGCAATTTGTAGCACGTTACAGGCCACCTTCTCAAACTCAGAAACCTCACATGGACTTCCTGAAAACACTGGAGGGGATAAATGTATCTCCAAATACCATCATACTAGGTGATTTCAACTACCCTAATATAGACTGGGAACACTACTCAAGCCCAAACACTCTAGCCCAAAGGTTCCTGGAGTTCATAAACTCAAATGCCATGGAACAACTAGTCACCATCCCCACAAGAGGAGAAAACCTACTTGATCTCATCATCACAAACATGGGATCACAATGTTCATCACCGGAAGTATACCCCTCACTGGTGAGATCAGATCATAAACTAATCTCGCTGGAGGTCCTCATCCCGCCCCCACCTGAAATAAAAAAGACTACAGTGAAAAACTTCTCAAAAGCCGACTTCACACTTCTAAAAACTAGTGTGGTCTCCTTTAAGGCCCCTGAGCCAGTGGTAAACATTACTCAAACCGCTGAATCACTTACAAATGCCTTCTACCAGCACCTACAGGACTGCATGGATCAGGCAATCCCAAAAAAAACTAAGACTCTTTGTACCAAAGGCAAGCGTCCAGTCTGGTGGACCCCAGCCATAAACAAGCTCTACAACAAAAGGAGGAAGCTACTACAAGATAGAGCAAAATCCTTGAAAGGTAAGACACCTTTGATCATTATAAGTAAAAAACTAAGAGCTCTCATAAAATCATCCAAGGCAAATTTTGAGAGAAAAATCACCAAGGACTCAGACAATCATAAGGCCTTCTTTAGCTATGTTAGAAACCTAGGAGGAAACTCCCAGATATGCTCAGAATTAGTTCAAAATGTGAAGATTACTGAACCTACACACATTGCCAACATACTGGCTGACAGGTTCAGTGCAAACTCCCCCCCCTCCCCCCCAAAAGGAGAGATATCTATACCAGAGGATTGTAGCCCCCCAAACATCTCCAACGCCCAGGTGAGAACTGCTCTCTCCAAGGCAAAAAACACAGCATCCATGGGACCGGATGGCGTCCCCGGCTGTGTGCTCCACGAACTCAATGAGGAATTAAACCCGCATTTAGGACAGCTGTTTAATCTTAGCCTCACCTCAGGATACGTATCCAAGGAGTGGCGCACGGCGACTGTGGTCCCACTTCATAAGGGCGGTGCCTCCAACGACCCTGGAAATTACCGTCCCATTAGCTTGACAAGCCTCATCTGCAAAGCCATGGAGAGGATCATAATGGAACACATAAATAAAGACATAGGGAACTTGCAGACTTTGGATCCATCCCACTTTGGCTTTGTCAAAGGCAGATCATGCCTCTTAAACTTGGTTGAAATTTTTGAAACAGTCACCAAGGCCATTGATGAGGGAAAGGCAGTCCATACAGCCTACCTCGACCTGGCAAAGGCCTTCGACACAAAACCCCACTCAGGTATCAACGAAAAACTCATCAGCTTAAAAGTAAACCCATACATCACAAGATGGGTTGCAAACTGGCTAAGTGACAGAACCCACAGGGTCAGAGATGCTGGCGCCATGTCAGACTCAAAGCCTGTCACAAGTGGTGTCCCACAGGGCTCAGTCCTGGGACCACTCTTGTTCAGCATCTACTTTTCTGAAGTACAGGCAAAAACAGGAGGGTTATGGCTGACAAAGTTTGCAGATGACTGCAAACTGGGCGCCATAGTCGAAATCTGACACAGATATCCTTCAGAAGGGCCTCACAGAAACGGATAACTGGTGCCAGAGCCATGGCCTAAAGTTAAACGCCAAGAAATGCATAGTCATACCCTTCGGGAAAAACAAGGTTACCCCTAGCTACCATATAGGTGGCAATCCACTGAGCACAGAAGTAGTCATCAGGGATCTGGGGACCCAGGTTGACAGTAACCTTTCGTTTGACACTCATGTTGCCAAAGTAGTTAGGAAAACCTTCTACATTTCCCACCTGATCATGAAGGGATTCACATCTAGATCTAGGGAGGTCATTGATCCCCTGTACTCATCACTCAGACCTATGATTGAGTACAATGCCCCATTCGGAATGTATCTGACCAGACACCTGCAGCAGCTGGAAAGGCCCCAAAAGTTCCTCACCAAAAGGATAAAGGGTCTCAAAAATATGTCTTATGCTGCCAGACTGAAAGAACTCCAGCTCTATTCAGTCGCATACCGCTTGCTCAGAGGTGACCTGTGTCTGACATATAAGGCCATGTCAAACCCAGAATTGATGAATATGCTTCACCTCAAAAAATCTAGATCCCTCAGAACCACAAGGGCGGGAGACTTAAACCTTGACACGGTTATTAATAGAACGTGCTGGAGGGACAGATTCATCACCCAGAGACTCCCCATGCTGTGGAACAAAATCCCGGTACATGTGAGGCAGAGCACCTCGCTGGCCTTGTTCAAGAGGAATCTTGACCAATGGATGGGAGATCGCAGATATACCCCAGGGATTACTTCAGTGTCACTGCTTGACAGAGGCACAGCAAAATAATAGGCATAGTTTTCTTCAAACTAAAGGGGTGGCAAAAGCCACATAACTATGGGCTAGGCTTATAAATGCCCTTGGGCAGATAGCCTAGTATGAACCTATGAACCTAAGTTTCTGTGCAGGTGTTAGCTTGCTAAATAATGCAGTTTGTTTGCCTGGGAAAACCAAAGTGTCAAAAATAATGTAATTTGGGGAGGGACCCAGCAAACATATTTGTTAGTAATGTTTAAATATGATTTCTCACAAGAGACAAAGCATTTTGACTTTGGACATCCAACTTACCAGCACTCTGCCTTATGCTCACATGTAAGCTTCTAGCACTGTGATTTCTTGTAGGAATAGTTAAAGCTAGTAAAGATTAATTAGGTATTTTTCTTTGAAATCAGACCTGTCCTTCTGTGTGATCTCTGAACTCTTGGATATCTCTGTGGTGTAGTATTTGTGTCTCGTGTTTTAATTACTTATTATTAAATATTTTTAAAACCTTCTACCTGTGGCTGCTTTGTGTAGAGATGAGCTCTAGAGTACATTGCATATTTATAGAAGTTATTGTAATAGGCCACTCTAAAGTAAGCCTTGACTGTTAGTCATACTACCATTGGATAATATTTCACAGTAATAATTGGACACCCTTTAAGGGCCTTTGAGTAGCTGATATTTATTAGTTTGGTGGTGGCAGTAATTACTACCATATAGTCTGGGTAAAGGGGCACAGCTGATCTGTGTCAGCCTTTCCCAGGAGTGTCTGTGAAGTTGTATAAATACGTCTCAAAGTGTATGTGTGTGTTGTGTCAGCTACTTGGGCAGGGACACGAAGCACTGGTTGGACAGAGAGGGTACTGGAGGTTTTAGCTTGCCCAGCTAGGCTGACACCTGGACCCTACAGCTGTGCCATTGGGGAGTCTTATTGGGGACCTGGTGAGCAAGGGAGCAACCAGCCCCAGACTGACTGTGATCTGTGTGTGCACTTAAGGAAAATTGTACTTTACTGTGTGTATTAGTTATCCTTTTCTCTTCTATGAGCCAACTTCCCTGGTGTTAGTGGTGAGGATTGAGGCTCCTTGATTGTTGGGCCAGGGCACGGTCGTCACCATAATAATAATAATACTCTATGGTGATAGCCAGAAGGTCCTCTGTCATTAGGTAGAGGTTGCAGCATTCCTTTCAACTTCTTGGTTTAAGAATTTTGGACAAAACCAAATAAATTTGTAAGCATTAATGAAATTTACTTAGAAAGTTGTTAGAGGACCATAGATGCTGTGTCGGTATGCATGTTCTGAGTATTAAAAAAAAAAAAAGTCGCGTGAGAATTCACTTCGGGTATTGGCTGTGGTAGTTTACATGGTGTTATTATGCAGTGCCATCATGCAGGCTATATGGTTTAGCTTGTTGTGTAGTAAATTGCTACTCAGTAACAGCGTGTTAAGATAGATTTTCAGCATTTCTGAATCATTTTGCATTATTCTGCAGATATCTATTTTGAGATATTCAGAAAGATGGGTCAAGGTCTATATGCACTCTGAGGACCTTCCCTCACCGTTTTATTAGCAACCAGATGAATAAATGTTGGCATGAAACAAAAGTGGTTAAAACAAATAAATGACATTTCAGGTGTATAGTAGCAGATATGCAGTCAAGCAAACCCAAATGCTGCATATATCTGAATACAAGGAGCAATTATATAAAAGTGCACGTGGGTGCATGTGTACGCATATATATATATATATATATATATATATATATATATATATATATATATATATGTGTGTGTGTGTGTGTGTGTGTATTTATGCATGTGTATAGATATACATGTATGTGTGTGTGTTTAAGTACGGAGGTGTATATATGGGTGTATGTACATGTTTATATATATTATATATTTGCAATATATAGATATAGGTATGAATATGGTGTGGGTGTGTATAGTATGTGTGTGCCTAATATATGTATGGGTATTTCTGTATATGTATTTATATACGTATGCATATATTATATAGCTTTGTGTTTATAAGTTTGTGTGTGTATATACATATTATGTATGTATACTTAATTTCGGTAAGTTAACTCACCTAGCCATTACTGGAATCAATTGCAATGTAAATTTAGGCATCAGTGCATAGCACCCAGAAGACAAACTGCGCGACCAAGGCATGTTTCATCTCTCAGCCCCCCAGAATAAACTTTTGCATACCACATCCCCTTGAAGGGGTACACAGGACCAAGAATTAGTAGGGCTGATGAACTTTGCATGCAAAGTGACACCTGTGGGGCATTCATTTATGAGGCGTTTAGCTGCTAAAGTGTCTGGGTGCACAAGGCCACACCACCGGATCAGGGTCTCACAGGGCATGAAGGAGGATTTATGGTGGCTGCGTTTCTTATTAGATTACAATGGGACAGCAATTTGGCAGGAGACAACCAACTACCGCTTCAGTGTTTACAGACGCAGCAAGGTGAATTGGCTTTGGGGGTTATTTTCAAGACCAGTGCGGCATGGCCGACTCAAGTGAAAAGTAGGTTTAAACATTTCAATTGCAGAGATGGAATTTTTCCCAGTAGTGGTTGCACTAGAAATATGGGGTGTGCAAATGAAAGATAGAGTGGGTTGGTTTTGCTTGGACAACAATAGCATAGTACACAGACAATAATCAGCTGGGGGGGGTAGGCAGGATGATGAGATATTTTAAGTGCTTAACATTAAATGTCACAGTGAAGACAACACATTCCAAGCATTGCTAACTCATTAGCAGACTCCCTCTCTCATTTGCAGTGGACCCGGTTCCTGTCGCTGGCTCCAAATGCAAAACCTTCTCCGGTTCGAGTGCCAGACCATTTATGGGCGTTAAGGGCAGACGAGAATTGAGGCCAAGGTAAGTGGGTGGGGGTCACAGGACTCTTCAGCTGGACCTTCCACATGCCAGACAGCCCCAAGGGATTGTTGCAAGGGGACTTAGCCTGGCAATGACTCCTTGGCAAACTGTAAGGCAGCCCAGAGGAATTGTGAAATGAAAAAGCTGTTATGATGTGGGTATGTTGAATCAGAAGGGCCGGATATCGACGTGCTGTCTGTTGTCCTGTAAGTTTAGGGGAATGCTATGAAAGAAATAAAATGGGTTCCCTGAAATTCCTGCCTTGCGCGCATCTCATAATAATTGGCTTCTATTTGAGTAAATGGCAATAAACACATGGCTGCGGCCATTTAATCCTTCTGAGGTCTCTTTTTTTATTGACTATGCAGCTTGTTGCAACCCTGACTTGTAAAGCATGCAACCTCGATGCATTTATTGTCAACAGTGCCAGGGAATGAATGTCCTGAGCTGGTTTTTGGATATGGCTCAAAAGTCGATATGGATCACTGAATGAATTATGAACACTAGTTGACATGGATCATTAAATGAATTATGAACACTGTTAAATGTTTTATGTAAAACATCTAAAAGATCATTCTGTTGGCATTAATGGCAAGGTAAGATATTGGTTCAGTAAAGTTTATTAAAAGCAGGTAGAGCTGTACCAATCTCAAACGCCATGATACAGAGAGGCATAAAAACTTCCTTGTAGTTGGGATGGATGGGGATGTGCAGATATGTATCCTTGATATCTAGTGAAATCATGAAGGCTTGAGGCAGAATAAGTGGGAATAAATTCTGGAGTGTCAGCATGTAGAAAGTGGGTAATCTTAGAAAGAGTAAACTGGGACAGGTCGAGGATGGGTCTCCATTGACCTTCCTTCCTTGACACCAGGAACAATGTGGAATAAAATCCTTTTCCTATTTGTTTTTTGGGAAAACTCTGGATGGTCCCTTGGTTTAATTTCAACAGAACCTCTGGGGAAAAAAGGTAGCTGCTCCTTGGGAGGTTGAGGGATGCCCCTGAAGGAGGGCTGGTGGTCCCATACCATAACGTACCCTTGCTGAACGGAGAGGACCCAGGAGTCTTGGGTTATGCTTTCCCAAGCAGGTAGGGAGAGTGGAAGGAGGTGGGAAAGTGTGCTTGTGGAGGTGGGGGGGGGGGGTCAAACAGGACAGTTTTTAGGGAAAGGGACGCTTTGGTGGCAGAGTTATCAGAGGGGCCCTAGGCTGTTGTGGTCTCCTGTCACACTCTTGTTCTGGGTTGTCAGATATGAATGCCTATGCACAAATACAGGTTTGACAGGTTAACTTCTTTGGAACTTGGGCAATGGGGAAACAAAATGCGTTTCAGTTCTTGTAACTCCTTACCATTTTCCTGCAATGATTTGGACAAGCTTAGCAGCTGCAGGGTCAAAAAAAGCAGTTATCCAAAGGAGGATCCATGAGTTTGGCTTTTATATCAACAGGTAAGGGCTGGAGCCTTAGCCAAAAGAATCATAATACTGATCCAGATGCAGCTGCTCTGGCGGAATCTTCCACAACATCATAGCTGCATTTTATGGAGTGTTGTACCACCTGAGGAGATGCACCAATCAAAGTAGCAGCCATGGCTTTATTTTCTGAGTCAGGTAAGTCTACAAATACCTGTGAAACTTGGGACACCAAGCTCTACAGCAAATATGGCCATGTGAGTTTGGTAGTTTTTGGCCCTAAATGCTACAGTGGCAAAGGTGTACACTTTGCCTAGTCTATCCAAGATCTTGCTATACTTATCTGATAGGAGGGTAGTGGAGGGCGGTAATTTTAATGGTTTGTCCAAAGCCACATAAAATAGAAGGGTCCACAGAAGGGCATCTGAAGAGAAACTTGCAGTCCTCTGGGACCTTATAGAAGCAGTCTGTCTTCTTGGGGTGGGGTGGCTGAGAATCTGGTGCCATTGAAGCTGCAGCAAAGGCATCGAGGAAGGCAGGCAAGACAGGAGAAATTGTAAATGGGCTAAGTGATTCCACATGAAGTAACTCATAGTATCGTTTTTGTACTTCCGATACTTGGGTGCTGTCCCATTTAAAGTAGTCTCTCATTTTAGCAAGTCTCTACAAAGGAAAGGTCTTCCACAGGGGAATCTGTTCTACTGGATTTCTCTTCTGGGAAGGCATAAATCCAGGGGGGAAGGAATCTGTGAAGAGGCGGCCAGTGATTCCTCCCAGAGGATGCCTCTTCCTCTGAAGAAGCCTCTTCCCTAGTCCTTTTAAGTGGAGAGGGAACTGTAAAGCCTGGGGGAGGCCCAAGGGACATAAGGGCATTGAACAGACCCTGACTGAATTGTTTCCTGTCACTAACAGATTCTTCAGCTGGGGATAAATGTTTTTGTTTCTTCTTGCCATGGAAGTCTGCCCTATGTAGGGTAGGAGGCCCTGACACAGGCCTCCAGTATCAGGTCGAAATCTACCTCTTCCCTTACAAGTATCTCAGGAATCCCCTTAGGGCCTCCCAAAATCACAAGTCATGGTTCTCCTTGGACATACAAAATGGCCTCTGCAGATGTGCCTGCATTCGAATGCAAGGTGGCCTGAACTTCAGGCTCAGCCTGTGGATCTTAAATGTGAACCGGTCATGTCTCCGGCTCGCCTCTGCCTCAAGAGACTATTTTCAGAGGTGCAGCAGAAGGTTAAGACCTTTGCTTTTTGGCCATCTGCTTCAAACTGCTTCAAACTCTACTCACTGTTGGGGCCCAGTGGATCTCTCCATAGTGCTTTCTGCTAGCAGCTTTTAGTGCTGATTCTCTAGGTAGACGGCTAAAGAGGTTAAGGTCTTTGGAACAAACCTGATAAAGCAATTTTTATGGTTGTTGTGGCCTAGGCAGAGCAGACAGGTGGCTATCCTTGTATGGAATTTATCGACCACACTGGCACTTTGCCCCTCTTGGATGACATGAACCCTAACCAAGTCAAAAAATTCCCCAAGGAGACATCTGAAATTTGAAGAATTGCAAATGACTCGGTCAAACCTAAGTTGGAATCTGGTGTTCAGATCTGTCAGGAGAGAAGTTTTGAGGATGGTGTGTGCATATGTCACTTTTATGGCTCACATCCGATCGCAGCCTATATGTGACATACCGCACACAACAGTAGTAAATGTCTTCAGTATACTGGCTGATGCTGGGTCCGCTACGGCTGGGAACTCCCTCATGTAATGAATACTGCAACAGATGAATAGAAGGACATCCTACACATACTGTTACAGTGCAGAGAAACCTGTCAAAATCTGGATTCCTAAGTTTTCTAAAACCCGCCATCCCAAATTTTTACATTACTTTTATGCAGTTTTGTAACAGTGTTAATCTACCACAAAATTCAAGAAAGCACTCTCTTTTTCTTTGTTGAACCTTGCTGCCCCCTTCCCTTATTTATTCCCTGATTTGTTTAGCAGTTTCCATCCTTCTACTTTTAATCTTTATGCCTTGTTTAACTATTTGCCTTCACACCTCTGTTGAGAATGGCAACCCATTTGTACTGAATAAGGTGAAAATTTGCAATTCAGCTCTCTCTTGCACCTACACATACTCACAATAAAGCATGCAGACCTCTCTCACTAGTTAGCATTATGAATTTCCCACACAGTTCCAAGCTTATGCTTCAAACACTAAAATAGCTGAAAATTAGTTTCAGAGATGAACAGTTACAGTTTACATCATGTGAACAGACAGCTTTACAACAAAACATATACAATCTCTAAAATTAAGGCAAGAGTTGAAGATAAAATGTGTTATGACAGAATGACATGAAAAATAAACACAAATAAGTAATCTTTCTTCAGTATTGCATACTACTCGCAAATAACCACAGAATTTATTCCAAAAGTGGAGGAAGAAAATCCCATAAGCCTTACTTTGGTCATCAATGCCATCCCGTAGTGGTACATTAAGACAGTAATACCTTCCACTCTCCGCTCCAACTTCATACATATCACCTAAAATGACAAGGTTTGAGAATTTTACAGATCTGCAATGCTTTCTCCTAAATAATCGAGAAAGTTTATCAAAAGGTAGTCATTACCTGTCCCTGGAAAGAAGTAGTTCCCATACTTGTGAAAGGATACAGTCATTACTCTGTCTGTAAGGTAAAAGGCTTCTTGGACTCCATCTCCATGGTGGATGTCAATATCAACATACAGCACACGAGGATGGTACCTAAAAAAAAACTTTCATTCTGTTACTGTGTAAATCAAAGAGTCTAGCACACCACACTCGACTGTTAGAAACCTGATGCATCTTTCTACCAAGCAAAGGAGGATACAAGGTACTTGGCCAGAACACAGAAGGCCACTAATATCAGGTGACAGCAAATGAAGACATTGCTGCTCCACTTAATACATTGTATTTCCTTATTCAAGACACCTGAAATAGCATTTTAAAACATCTTTCTTAAAGGCAAAAATGCTCTTCAATATGTTCTACATCTGGTAATGAAAAACAATTGAATCAGTTTTTTCACAGCTATCAGAATGTTACACCAGCAGTCGCTGGACATCTACAGAAATTCAAGGATTGGTATATTCCTAGCAACAGTCAACAAGCAGTGGATTTGACAAGTATTGAATAATTAAATCCTATTTACCCAAGACAAAAAATGTTATACACGAATTAAGTGACACTGAAAGGCCAAATATGCAAGATTTTCTATAAATGCAATCAACTTAGGGCTGGTGCCCAGCTCAAACCCTCCCTTAAAAAAAAGCTGTACGCGTGGTGAGGGTTAAGGAATAGTTCCTTACAAAATCTATCCAGCCATCTGTGTAACTATTCATCTAACAAGAAAATAGAATGCAGGACAAGGAGGGATGATTTGCCTCAATGTCTAATTGTTTTTTAAAAAAATACGCTATTGGTAAAAGAAAAACAAAGGTGCAGTTGCAGCTAACAACCAAACAGCTGACTGCTCAAACAACCACTTCACTATTACTTTGCACTTGTGCTTACACACCATCCAAATTTCTCCAGTACAGCTCCTACAGTCCTAAGACTCTCCATTAATTCTACCATGATGATGATCAAATGGACTTTTTATTCCTATTCACAATCACAATTCCCTTCACCTCTTACAAACAAGTGTCCAAGTTTACACAATACCCCCTGTTGTGTATGCATGCACAATTCCCTTCAGATCTCACAAACAAGCTTACAAGGTTATACAATTCCCCCCCTGCTGTGCATGCATGCACAATTCCCTTCAGCTCTTACGACCAAGCTTCCAAGGTTATACAAATGTCCCCTGTTGTGTATGCATGCACAATTCCCTTCAGCTCTTACAAACAAGCTTCCATGATTATACAATTCTTCCTGTTGTGTATGCATGTAACAATTCTCTTATTCTCACTGTCAATTACCAAACCTAAGTTTTTGGCATCTCAAACAATATCTTTGTGCAAAAACTTAACATACCAGAATAATGTATGCATATAAAATGCAGATCTGATCAAAAACAGAAAAAAATATTTAAAATCCATGAATGCAGGACTCAAGTGTCCAGAACACTTTCTTCTGCCAACTTTGACCACAGCGAACAGTACTTGAAATTCCTCATTACCTAGGTCCAGGATTCATTTGGCTTTTGACTCAGACTCCAACCCCCACCACCCACCAATGTTCTACACAATATTAGAGAAGGAAGCTCTTTATCCATACCAGAGTTGAATAAGAGTAGTCTACCAGAGTTGAATAAGAGTAGTCTATGTCCACAACCATAGGTAAAACCTATCAACTGACAGTTAACATGGCCTGAGGTAAATCGGTACAGAAGCTTATGTTGGCAGTGCCAACAAGCAAAGAAATCTATTGTCAATGTACAAACAAGGCACAATCAGGAACCAACGCCAATCTGTCCATGTATACAAGCCAAACAAAATACTGGAGAAAGACCAAGATGCCAAGCTGCCAGTGTATGCAGCCCTAGCTAAAAACATGCCAATGTGAATGGTCTTAACTAAACCCCTAACCAAGATCAAGTCATCAAATCTAAAATGGAGCTTGATCTGCCAAGGAACATAGCCTGACGTAGGCAAATGTCACAGCAAGTGACTAGAGATTCTTCCACACTTTTTAAGACACACCAGGAGTGTATAGTGACAGACACCATGAGTCGTAAGCCCTTACATGAACCAGCACACTACCACCATGTTTTCTTGCACAGTACCAGTGTGGTGACCAAGCGACACTAGGTGCCAAACCACAACTACTACTACTACTCAGGAGAGATGCACTCAGAGTAACAAATAGAATAGTTGTGTAAAATCTTACCATAACCACAGATGCTCTTCTCTTCCATGTTGCAGTATTCTTGGTGTGGGATTTTTCACCTCAGGGGACCTGTACGTTGGCTCCTATACAAAAGCTTCGGCTTGGCTGTTGTACTTGCGTGGGACGTCACAAGTAGAGCCATAAACCAGGGACCTTAAATGTGACGTCTGCATGCAAAGACCTCAGAACTTGAAGGCCCAGCAGGAGGAGTAGCCCCTGATGTCAGTTCATAGGGTCAAGGAGCCATTATGTGGTTGGATAGGTCACAGGGTAGGGTGCAGACCGCCAGAGACCTGAGGATATGAGTGGGAGAGAAGGATAAGGGGATTTTGGTGGGTGGGAAGGAATACTGCAACATGGAAGAGAAGGGCATCTATAGTTATGGTAAGATTTTACACAAATATTCTATGTCCTTCTACTCCTATGTTGCAGTATTCTTGGTGTGGGAGAGTACCACAGCTTAGTTGGAAGGAAGGGTGGAGGTAGAAGAGACTGATTCCACAAAGCCTGGCAAACCCTGCACATGCTCTGGAGACCATGTTTAACTTGTAGTGTTTGGTGCAAGTGTGAATGGTGGACCATGTGGCTGCTACCAGGATGGAATCAGTGTCCAGGCCCTTTAGAAAGGCTTTGGAGACTGCCACAGCCCTGGTGGAGTGAGCTTTAACTCCCTGTGGGAGTTTTTAGCCATGATGAGTAACAGAAGCAAATGGCCTTTCTAATCCAACATGTACTGATTTGTTTGGAGACTGCCTTGCCCAGGGCCCTGGGGTAGGAGGAAACAGAGTTGATTGAATTTTCTAATGGATTTTGTTTTGTCTAGGTAAAATCTTAGCTGTCTGTGTACATCGAGGGAGTGTAGTATCCTCTCACCATCACTGGTAGGAAGATGAACAGACTGGTTTAAGGACAGATCATTGACCACCTTTGGCATAAAGGAATGGTTAGTTCTTAGTGTTGCCCTGTCCTTGTGGAAGGTACTGTATGGGGGGGGGCAGGCCATTAGGGCCTGTAATTCAGACACCCTTCTGGCTGAAGTTATGGCCACTAGCAGTACTGTCTTCCATGTGCACATTTGCAGAGTAGCTGCACTAGCAGGTTCAAAAGGACACTGGCTTAGTTGTTCCAGAATGAAGTTAAGGTCCCAGGGTGGTGGGATGGGTTTTCTTGTAGGTTTGATGTGTAATACACAACCAACAAACAAAGCAGAATAGTTCCAAAAAAACAACCACCACGGATCCAACACCAACAATTTATTGCACACAAGTCCCTAGCGCCTCGGCCTTCGCCTTCCAGGAGAATAACTTCAATTAACTTGCAAGCATTTTTATACAACAGTCAATAAAATAATCAAATTATTCAATTATCAATTATATAATTAATTATTAAAAACTCTCCAATTGCACTCCAAATTCATGCCCCTTGGTATCATAGTATCATACTTCAATATAAAAACAGTTTCTTTATATAACAATTTACATTTAACTTTTTCTTCATTTTCATACATACTTATACTCTCTAAAACTGTAGCTAACAAACCCTTGGCATCACCATTATGGAACTCTTTAAAATGTGTAGCAATAGGACTTTCCATTTTCTTATATTTTATATCTCTTAAATGTTCCTGCAGCCGCGTTTTAAAAGCTCGTTTACTTTCCCCTACATATAACATATTGCAAGGGCACTTTAATGCATATATTATTCTTTCAGTATTACATGAATTCCCCATAGGATAAAATTGTTTACCATTAATGTATTCAAATCTATTACACACATACTTACAAGAGACACACTTACCACAAGAGTATGTGCCCCGTAATTTATCATTAACGTTAACATTTAAATGCAAACTTGGGGTGGAGAAACCTGCATGAACCAACATGTCTTTTAGGTTTCTTCCTCCCCTATAAGAGAAAGTAATATTTCTAGGAAAAACTGATATTAACTCTTTATATTTAAATAATGATTTCCAATAATATTTCATCATATGGCAAATATCTAAAGTAAATCATAAGTCATAACCATAAAAATTTTATTAGATTCATCACTCGAAGAATGAGTGTATATTTTTTTCTTATTATTTTTCTTCTGTATTTTATTAATATCTTGATTAGCTCTTTTTATACTATTTAATGATGACATTACCTCTTGAGCATCATAACCCCTTTTGATATATAAATGCGCTGTTTTATCTAATTCATCATCAACTTCATCATTATGCTTATATAACCTATTTATTCTTAAAAATTCGCCATAAGGTAATGATTTTAAAAGGTGTGGAGGATGGCAACTTTGTCCATCTAACAGATGCAATTAACTTTCAAATTTTCGAAATATTTTTGTCACCAACTTACCATTCAAATTTCCTTCTACAATTATATCTAAAAAATTCACTTTACCACCAACTTGGAAACCGTCAAATTTTAAACCAAATTCATTCATTTGTAAATCACTCTTAAATTTACATATTTCTGATTCTCCACCCCTACAAATAAAAATTAAATTGTCTGTATAACTATAACTAACAACATTATTTATAAAAAATTCCATCCTATACAAAAATTCTACCTCAAAAAGATTCATCATAGCATTTGCATACATAGGGGCGAATGCTGCTCCCATCGCTGTTCCTCTTAGTTGATGGAATAATTGTCCATCAAAACTAAAAAAATTATTCTCTAAACAAGATCCTATAAGCTCCGTAATGTATGATGACAAAGGACTTTCCTAATAATTTCTCTATGGCTTTAAGGCCATGTCTATGTTCTATGCTTGTATACAAACTTCTAACATCTGCTGTAAACCAATACATATCCACACTCCAAGTTATAGATGAAATTTTTGTTAAAAAATCAAAACTATCCTTAATATATGAAGGCTGCTTTATCACAAAAGGAAATAAAAAGCTATGCAAAAATAAGCCCATGTTGTATGTAAAATAGTTACATGCTGACACGATCGGACGACCTGGTGGATGATATAAGTTTTTATGTACTTTTGGTAAGCAGTAAAACTTTGCTACTTCACATCCTTTTGTTGAAAATTTTTTTAGAAATATCTTCCTTTGAAAAGTACCCTAATCTATAACCTTTGTGACAAAGATCCTCAAACATTTTAACAGCTTGTTCATATTGTTTTATCTCACACTTTTCATATGTTCTACTATCATTTAAATGTTCCCAACACATCCTAGCATATTGGGTATGATGCATTAATACAATTTTATTACCCTTGTCAGCTGGTTTTACTATTATTTCCTTATTAGCCGCAAGACCTCTAATGGCAAGCCACTCATTTTTAGTTAAATTATATTGAATGTTACTTTGTTTATTATCAAATTCACTATAAATATTTTCAGCTGCAAAATTTATCATGGCCGAAAAATTTTTTATTCCTTCATGTTGGAAAGGCGGTGAAAAAGTACTTTTAACCTTAATCCTACTTGTATCTAAACGACAGTACACATTGGAATCCATATAACTGTCACTATCAGATACACAAGAATAATAACGGTCATCTGAATCATCATCGGTACTTAAATTTTTCTCATTTAACTTATTCAATAAGCAAAAATCATTATGATTATTTAAAAAAAAAACACATCAGATTTAATTTGCGTATAAAGCGATAGATGTCACTTTTTAAAACATACAACCTAGGTAAGACTGTAGGAACATATTTCAAACCATGATTAAGTGCGGAAATTGTAGCCTCACTAATAGTGAGGCCACTCAAGTTAATAATATAATTATTAACATTGTTTTCACAGTCTACCAAGTCACTTATTAAAGAGTTAACTTTTCCTAAAACATTTGTACCTCTGTACAGTCCCAGATGTCTCTGAAAATTGTCTCCGTCCATTCTCAGTACTGGTAGCATTACCTCTGAATTCGTCTCTATTACCATATTCCGACCACCTCTTTCTCCGAAAGGAATTTTGAAACTGTTGTGGATTCTGTGCCGCCGGTAACTCTGGATAATCATTACCACCTTCTCCAGCTTCACTATCCCAATCTGTAGAAGCATCCGATGTAGTATTTGGCCTACCATGTTCCGAACAGTTTTCCTCGTCCGCAAACCTGACGTTACGACGTCGGTTCTTGTTGATTGGACGAGAGAATGCCGAGCCCCCTGCATAATCTTTGATGTCACGATTTAGTTTGTATTTTTTAACATTCAACAATTCCTTCTCCAGATCTATTAGCTTATTTTGTATATCTTTTAAACACAATTCCATACGCGATAAGCCAGCCATTTCTGATAGAGTCTCACAAGCATTATTAATTTCAATTTTAAGTCTTTCCGGTTTTACTTTATCACGTTCAACTAGAATTGTTACCCACTCAATGGAACAACGATGGGCAGCCTCTACCCATCTTTTTTGAAAAGCTTTGTCAGTTTCATCTACTAAATCAAAAGGAGTCGTTGGATTCTTAAAGGCTCACAAGCCTCTAGGTGTAATGTCTAATTCAATATACCTTTGTAGACTCAGACAGTTCAAATGCACGGCTAATTCTTTAGCCATTAGCTTATCAAGTTTGTTAAATGTCTCTCTCATTTCAGCAGGTAAAAAATTATTAGCACTTTGGCCCACATTCGAAAAAGGGTTACCAGATCGTCTTTGTTGTTCTCTCTGTAGAAATTTTTGCCAAAATATCATCTGTTGTTCCTATGTATTCCGAACACTGTCGACATCACCCAATGCAGTTGTAAACTGTTCCATAGTTGTTTGATTTTTATCAAATAAATCTTGCCTGAAAATTCTAGGCACGTTTAGTGATGGATCACTCGACATCTCAAAACCAATAAACAACCAACGAACAAAGCAGAATAGTTCCAAAAAACAACAACCAAGGATCCAACACCAACAATTTATTGCACACAAGTCCCTAGCGCCTCGGCGTTCGCCTTCCAGGAGAATAACTTCAATTAACTTGCAAGCATTTTTATACAACAGTCAATAAAATAATCAAATTATTCAATTATCAATTATATAATTAATTAAAAACTCTCCAATTACACTCCAAATTCATGCCCCTTGGTATCATAGTATCATACTTCAATATAAAAACAGTTTCTTTATATAACAATTTACATTTAACTTTTTCTTCATTTTCATACATACTTAAACTCTCTAAAACTGTAGCTAACAAACCCTTGGCATCACCATTATGGAACTCTTTAAAATGTGTAGCAATAGGACTTTCCATTTTCTTATATTTTATATCTCTTAAATGTTCCTGCAGCCGCGTTTTAAAAGCTCGTTTACTTTCCCCTACATAGAACATATTGCAAGGACACTTTAATGCATATATTATTCTTTCAGTATTACATGAATAATTCACCATATGATAAAATTGTTTACCATTAATGTATTCAAATCTATTACACACATACTTACAAGAGACACACTTACCACAAGAGTATGTGCCCCATAATTTATCATTAACGTTAACATTTAAATGCAAACTTGGGGTGGAGAAACCTGCATGAACCAACATGTCTTTTAGGTTTCTTCCTCTCCTATAAGAGAAAGTAATATTTCTAGGAAAATTGATATTAACTCTTTATATTTAAATAATGATTTCCAATAATATTTCATCATATGGCAAATATCTAAAGTAAATCATAAGTCATAACCATAAAAATTTTATTTGATTCATCACCCAAAGAATGTGTACATTTTTTTCTTATTTTTCTTCTGTATTTTATTAATATCTTGATTAGCTCTTTTTATAATATTTAATGATGACATTACCTCTTGAGCATCATAACCCCTTTTGATATATAAACGCGCTGTTTTATCTACACATTTTACTTGCTACACATTTTAAAGAGTTCCATAACGGTGATGCCAAGGGTTTGTTAGCTATAGTTTTAGAGAGTTTAAGTATGTATGAAAATGAAGAAAAAGTTAAATGTAAATTGTTATATAAAGAAACTGTTTTTATATTGAAGTATGATACTATGATACCAAGGGGCATGAATTTGGAGTGTAATTGGAGAGTTTTTAATAATTAATTATATAATTGATAATTGAATAATTTGATTATTTTATTGACTGTTGTATAAAAATGCTTGCAAGTTAATTGAAGTTATTCTCCTGGAAGGCGAAGGCAGAGGCGCTAGGGACTTGTGTGCAATAAATTGTTGGTGTTGGATCCGTGGTTGTTGTTTTTTTGATGTGTAATATCCCCTTTAAGAATAGATTCATGTTGAGCCTGGTTAGTAGGGGAGGGTCTAGTGGCAGGCCGAAATTGCTGAAAGGTGGACTTTCACTGAAGAGCAAGAGTCCGCCCTTTACTAGTTGACACACACATGTAAGAACTGGGGGGGGGATCTGCGATGCATGGATCCCTGCCATTGTCCGGACACCATTTTGAAAATCTTTCCCATTTAGCTCGGTATAATTTTCTTGTAGTAGATTTCCTGGCGTCCCTGATTCCTCATCTGTTGAATAATACTCGAGGAGAGGCTATCTGGGAAGTGTAAGTAATGGATTCCTCAGAAAAGGAATAGGTATCTTGCTCTTCTTCCCTCTCATTAGGTAAGTGGTGGGAGAGAGGAAGCAGAGGCAGGCCTAGGGCTAAGCAGAGAAAGAGTGGCAGGAGAAGAGGCTGAAGGCTTTAGAGCCAGAAAGGCCTGCATTAAGGAAGACATGAAGGACTGCCAGTCAGGCAGACCTTCTGCAGGAGTAGCCAGATGTTTAGTTTTTTTGTTTCTTCTTGACTGGGGTAGACTTAGGAGTAGGCCTGGTGTCAGATGCGTGACTAACAGTAACAGTGTCTGGTGGAGGGATCCCGGTCGAAGGCCCAGCTGTGTCTTCTTCCCCCTCGCCCTTGGCAGTAGCCAGTGTCTGTGTGGGCTCCGGGGAAGTGCCAGTCGTCAATTGCGAAGCAGCTTGCTCCAAGGTCGCTGTAGAAGTTGACAGGTTTGGACGTCCCTCAACTCCTAAATCGGTAGCTGGCAGGGCATCAGATAGCAGAGCAGCAGAGGAAGAGGGCCTAGGAAACTTTGCCTTCTTTCCCAGAGGCTCAGTAGAGGCCTCCGAGACGGGATACATCCCAAGCGCTAATCTTTTAAGCCTTTGGCTTTCTAGGTAGAGATTTAGTGTGGCCAGACAACTGCAAAGGGTCTTGGGAATGAAAGACTGTCAGATCGAGCAAGAGTTGTGATCGTGCTCCCGGCCTAAGCAAAAAACGCATTTGCCCTGTTTTGCTGACATTGGCTAAGGATTGCTACAACAAACCAAGCTTTAGCTAGAATAAAGAAAACCCCAACAGGGTACTTGGCTTTTAGATGTCTTGCGGTGAAGGAGCAAGACACACAAGTCAGTCTGCAGCTGAAAAGTTCTGAGGTCTGTGTGTGCAGACGTCACATTTAAGATTGCTGGTTTATGGCACTGCGTGCGACATCCCACGCAACTACAACAGCCAAGCTGAAGCTTTTCTATAGAAGCCAACCTATGGGTCGCCAGAGGTGGAAAAATCCCACACCAAGAATACTGCAACATAGGAATAGAAGGACATCCACTCTTATTATATCAAATTTATGTTTCTAATTAGGTTTATCTTCTACAGAAATTTTGAAGAGAATGCCAACTCACAGCAAAGTAAAAGATAGGATATTCCTGATCATTAAGTAGGGTTCTCATTACCTATGAGAAGGACCCTCGCCAATGAGTCTTAAGAGTCTGAAGCTACTGTTCCACTTAGGCTACACAATATTTGGTCATGTACATGGGTAGAAAATACCACTTTCAGTGGAACCATAACTGCAGTATGGCTGAGCAAACCCACTGTGTACCCATGGTTTTAGAACTTCTTGTTAAGCAGCTGGCAGTGACAACTGCTTAAAGTACAGTTTTGTACCTACCATAAATGTAGATGTTCGAGGATCCACATTGCTGCAGTCATAACCTGTGGGTAGTCCGCTGTCCTCGGTCGGCCCGAATACCAAAGAGTTAGGCTGGCGTCGGTCATGGGCGCCCGGAGCTGACGTCAGTACGTAGTAGTACTTAAGCACATGACCGACGCCATATCCTCAGTCTTTCTTGCCCCAGATGTCAGAAGGCCTTAAAAAGAAAAGGCCAGAGCCACAAAGGAGAAAAATAACAATTACCCCCAAACAACAATAACAACAACAACAACAACAACCACCCCAAACCAAAGAGGGGAAGGAGGGGAAGGAGGGAGGAAAAATAGGACTGCAGCAATGTGGATCCTCGAACATCTACATTTATGGTAGGTACAAAACTGTACTATGTTCTTCGTCTCACATTGCTGCAGTCATAACCTGTGGGTAGAATCCCAAAGCAAAGGAAAAGGGAGGCTGGCAAACTAAAAAGCATTAGGGGCTGCTAACATGCCCTGTAAGACTGCAGTGGCAAACCCAGCCCTGGACTTGGAGAAAAGAGGGAGATGGTAATGCTTAATAAAAGTATGAACTGAACTCCAAGTAGCCGCTTCCAAAATATCCTTAGCAGCTACACCCTCAAAAAAGCAGTAGAAGTGGCAGTAGCCCTAGTGGAATGAGGTCTAATTCCAGCAGGAACATTTTTCCCATGATGAGAATAACAAAAAGCAATACAATTACCAATCCACTTTGAAATAGTCTGCTTTGAAACAGCTTTCCCTTGTGAACCCAAAGCAAAAGTAACAAATAACTGTTGAGTCTGTCTGAACACCTTAGTTCTGCTCAAATAACGTAACTGCCTGTGTATATCCAAAGAATGCAAGATTTTTTCCCCCTTATTTTGGGGATCAGCATAAAAGGTAGGCAAATGGATAGACTGGTTCAAGGCCACATTAGAAATCACTTTTGGCATGAAAGTAGGGTCAGTACGCAAAGAAACTCTATCCTTATGGAATATTAGAAAGGGTTCAACTGCCATGAGAGCCTGCAATTCAGATACCCTTCTAGCAGAAGTAATGGCCAACAAAAAGGCAGTCTTCCAAGACAAAAACTTCAAATCAGACGTAGCTGCAGGTTCAAAAGGAGGCAAAGTAAGCTTCTCCAACACAAAATTGAGATCCCAGGAAGGAGTAGGAGCTCTACGTGGGGGTCTTATAATTTTGCCCTCTAAGAAATTGCTTAAACAAAGGGTGAGAAAATAAAGGAGGGTCACAATCATAGTGAGCAGAAATGGCTGCAGCATGAACCTTCACAGAGGAAAACGACAAACCCTTGTCTAGTAATTCAGTAAGGTACTGCAGTGCAAAACTCAAATTAGGTACCGAGACATCAAAGTCCTTTGTTGTGCTCCAAAGAAAAAATCTCTTCCATTTATCAGCATAAACTTTTCTAGTGCTGGGCCGCCTAGCTTCCAAAATGACATCTAACACCTGTTGAGGAAGCTGAGAACCCACAGGCTCTAAAACAGAATACGCCAGGCCGCTAGATGCAGGGACTGCACCCTGACATTGAGCAAATGACTGCTTGACTGGGACAACAAGTGAGGGAGCTGTGGCAAAGGCCAAGGAGGCTCCTGAATTAAACTCCTCAGCAGAGGATACCAGTGCTGTCGTGGCCAATCTGGTGCTATTAAAATCATGCAAGGCTTGTCCCGCCTGACTTTCAAGAGTACCTTGGTAAGGAGAGGTAGAGGAGGAAAAGCATAGACGTGAAGGTTGATCCAACTGAAAGATAGAGCATCCACTTTCCAAGCTTTTGGGTGAAACATCTTTGTGCAAAATTTTGGAAGTTGGAAATTTAGAGGAGAAGCGAACAGATCTAGGTCTGGAGTTCCCCAAGCCACTGTCAACTGTTGAAATACCTGAGGATCCAATTTCCACTTGTGAGGATCCACAATTTGTCTGCTCAATACATCTGCTAGGGAGTTCTGTGCTCCTGGCAGAAACCGTGCTTGAAGAGTGATGTGCAACCCCAGAGCAGTCTCCCACAATATCATAGCTTGTCCGCAAAGAGGGTAAGAATGGGTCCCCCCCCTGCTTGTTGATGTACCACATGACTGTAGTGTTGTCTGTTTGTATCAACACCAGTCCTGGTTGAAGTAGGTCCTTGAAAGCCATCAGGGCAAACTGGACTGCTAACATCTCCTTCATGTTGATATGCAAATGCTGTAGTTTGGGAGACCACGTGTCTTGAATCCATTTCCCATTGAAGTGTGCTCCCCAAGCCAGGTCTGAGGCATCCGTCGTTAAGATCTGACTCGCCTCTGGACGGGTCACAGAGAGTCCCTTGTTTAGGTGACATTCCTGTGCCCACCACAAGAATTCCTTCTGGATGCAAGGTATTATCGGAATTAGTGTCCAAATCGTAGCAGTGTTGAGTCCATACACTTTTGAGATACCATTGTAGCTTCCTCATATGCAGTTTGGCATTGGGAAGTACCAGAATGCAAGATGCCATGAACCCCAAGGCTTGAAGGAATGTCCTTGCAGTCAGCCTGGACAGTACTGATAATTGCTGGAAGTACAGGCGAAGAGTTCTTTGTTTGTCCGGGGTCAGAAAAGCCATCTGAGAGGTGTATTCAGTCTCACACCCAGAAAGCACATGTCCTGAGAGGGTACTAGACTGGACTTTGTTTCGTTCACAGAATATCCTTAGGCACCTTAAAACTGCCATCACATACTGTAGCTGTAAAAGTAAAGTACAGTTTTGTACCTACCATAAATGTAGATGTTCGAGGATCCACATTGCTGCAGTCCTAACTATTGGGTAGTCCGCTGTCCAGTCGGCCCGAATACCAAAGTCAGGGCGCATTAGACTGACGTCAGTACGTCAGGGTACTAATGCGCATGACCGACGTCATATCCTCAGTCTTTTCTTGCCCCAGATGTCAGAAGACCCTGAAAAGATAAGGCCAAAAACCAAAAACTCCCAAAATACCTGCACCAAAAAATATATATACAATATATACACAATTAGCAGAATATAACCTCACCTACACAACCACCCCTAAACACAGAGGGAAGGAGGGTAAATTTGACTGCAGCAATGTGGATCAACATCTACATTTATGGTAGGTACAAAACTGTACTATGTTCTTCATTCCACATTGCTGCAGTCCTAACTATTGGGTAGAATCCCAAAGCAGAGGTAAGGAGGCTGGCAAATCATAAGGACGCAGGAACTGACAACATGCCTTGCAAAATAGCTGTGGCAAAACCAGCCCTAGACTTAGAGTAGAGAGGAAGGTGATAATGCTTAGAGAAAGTATGCACTGAACTCCAAGTAGCTGCCTCCAAAATATCCTTAGTTGCCACCCCCCTTAGAAATGCTGTGGAAGTGGCAGTAGCCCTAGTGGAATGAGGCCTAATCCCAGCTGGAATCTCCTTGCCATGATGGGAATAACAAAATGTAATGCAACTCCCAATCCACCTACAAATAGTTTGTTTTGACACAGGCTTGCCCTTTGAACTCAAAGCAAAAGAAACAAACAACTGCTGAGACTGCCTAAAATCCTTAGTCCTGCTCAAATAATAACGCAATAGCCTGTGTACATCTAAAGTGTGCAAAATCTTTTCCCCTTTATTTTGGGGATCTGCATAAAAGGTAGGCAAATGAATAGTTTGGTTTAAAGCCACACTAGAAACCACCTTAGGCATAAAGGAAGGATTAGTAATGAAGATACCCTATCCTTATGAAAATCAAAAGGCTCCACTGCCATAAGGGCCTGTAACTCAGAAACCCTTCTTGCAGAAGTAATGGCCAACAAAAAAGCAGTCTTCCATGACAAGTATTTCAATTCAGCAGTAGCCGCAGGCTCAAAAGGTTGTAGAGTAAGTTTCTCCAACACAAAATTGAGATCCCAAGCAGGAGTAGGAGCTCTATTGGGGGTCTTATATTCTTTGCCCCTCTAAGAAATTGCTTGAACAAAGGATGTGAAAACAATGGTGGGTCACAATCATAGTGAGCTGAAATTGCTGCAGCATGAATCTTAATGGAAGAGAAAGACAAACCTTTGTCCAATAACTCAGTAAGATATTGAAGAGCCACACTCAAATTAGGAAATCTCCAAATTCTTTGCTGCAGTCCAAAATAAAAATCTCTTCCATTTTTCTGTATGACACTTTCCTTGTACTAGGTCTTCTGGCTTCCATAATCACATTTAAAACTTGTTGAGGAAGTTGAGACCGGCTGTCTTTCAAAACAGAATATGCCAGGCTGTTAGATGAAGAGTTTGAAGCTTGACATTGAGCAGATGACCGTCCTCTGAGACAATAGGTGTGGAATCAAGGGTAAAGGCCATGGAGGCTTCCTTACCAGACTCCTCAGTAATGGGTACCAGTGCTGCCGAGGCCAATCTGGAGCTATTAAAATCATCCTTGGCTTGTCTTGTCTGACCTTTAGAAGCACCTTTGGAAGAAGAGGCAGAGGTGGAAAGGCATACACATGAAGATTTTTCCAACTGAAAGAAAGAGCATCCACTTTCCAAGCTGTGTGATGAAATCCCTTCGTGCAAAACTTTGGCAGCTGGTGGTTTAGTGGAGAAAACAGATCTATGTCTGGAGTTCCCCATGACACTGTCAACTTTGAAATACATGAAGATCCAGTTTCCACTGTGGGGATCCATGATTTGTCTGCTTAATACATCTGCTAAGGAGTTCTGTGCTCCGGCAGAAACCTTGCCTGAAGAGTTAGTTGCAGACTGAGCGCAGTCTCCCATAAAATCATTGCTTGTCTGCACAATGGGTAAGAATGTGTTCCCCTTGCTTGTTGATGTACCACATGACAGTTGTGTTGTCTGTTAGAATCAACACCTGCCCTGGAAGAAGTAACTCCTTGAAAGCAATTAATGCAAACTGAACTGCTAACATCTCTCATGTTGATATGTAGATGCTGTAGTCTGGCAGGCCACTTGTCTTGTATCCACTTTCCATTTAGATGAGCTCCCCAAGCAATATCTGAGGCATCTGTCGTTAGAATCTGACTTGCCTCTGGCCGGGTCACAGAGAGTCCCTTGTTTAGGTGACATTCCTGAGCCCACCACAAAAATTCCTTTTGAATGCAAGGTATTATTTGAATGACAGTGTCCAAATCCTGGCAGTGCTGTGTCCACAGATTTTGAGATACCATTGTAGCTTCCTCATATGCAGTTTGGCATTGGGAAGCACCAGAATACAAGATGCCATGAACCCTAAGGCTTGAAGGACTGTCCTTGCAGTCAGCCCGGACTGAAGAGAGAGATGATGGAAGTAACTGGAAAGATTCTTTTGTTTGTCCGGGGTTAAAACGGCCATCTGGGCTGCTGTATTCAGTCTCACACCCAGAAAGCACATGTCTTGAGAGGGTACTAGACTGGACTTTATTTCGTTCACAGAATACCCTAGGCATCTTAGCACTGCTATGACATATTCCAGATGCTGCAGAAGATCTTCTTTTTCTTGAGCCAGAATCAGGCAGTCGTCCAAGTAAGGATAGATTTGGATTCCTTTTAGCCTGAAGTAAGCTATCACTGGAGCCAGAACCTTTGTGAATACTCAGTAGATAAGCCAAAGGGCAATGCAGAGAACTGATAATGAGAATTTCCAGGATACTTCCTGCAACTTAGTCTTATTGGCACATGAAGGTAAGCTTCCTTGAGATCTAAAGTTACCATCCAGTGATCTTTGCCCAGCAGAGGTAAAAGCTGATGTAACGCCAACATTTTGAACGTGGGAATGTGCAGACAAGTGTTGAGGATAGATAAATCCAGAATTGGTCTCCACGGGTACTAGGAACAGTTTCTGGCACAGGAACTGACTGAATGGCCCCTATTTGGAGCAACAGAGAAATTTGCTTGTGAGCCTCTGTTCTTTGAAGAGGAGGAATGTCCGGCATGCCTTTGAAAGGAGGCAAGGTATGGAAATAAAGAATAATATCCAGAACCCATCTGTCTTGGGTAATTAAATCCCAATTTTCTTTGAAAAGAGACAGCCTTCCCAAAGGTGGGCAGCTGAAAAGGCAGGTCATTGGGTCTGCAAGGACTGACCCGCCTTCACCAGAAGTCTGAGCAGGGGAACTCCCTGTCCTAGGCCTAAAAGAACCCTGAGCTCTGCCCTAGACCTACCCCTAGACTGGGAATCATAAGCAGGATAAGTCCATCCCTTAGTAGGCCAATTTCTACTAAACTTGGAGGCTGCACCTGCAAAAATCTTTAACAGTTTGCATAGACTTAGCCTTGTCCTCCATTTTCTTCAAAACTGCTTCCACAGGCGAACCAAACAACACATCAGACTGTAAAGGAGCATCCAAAATCCTTGTCTTAACATGCTCAGCTAAATTCTGATCTCTCAGCCAGGCGTGCCTACGAAGAACAGAACCAGTGGCAGCCACCCTGGAGGAGGCCTGCACAGCATCAAAACCACACTACAAGGAATGTTTACCCACCTGTTCAGACACATGAACTAAATCCTGCAACTCTTTACACTCAATACCTTCAGCCAGAGCATCCACCTTAGATTTCAACTGTGAAAGAAGATAATTCTGATATTTTAACATGTGAAACTGACAATTCAACGCCCTCATGGCTAAAGTGGAAGAAGTATACACTTCCTTTCCCCATCTGTCCAAAGCCCTTGCCTCTTTATCAGGAGGGACAGGATTTTTAACAACTGAGGCCTTCACACCTTTAGGCCCCTGAGAGTTTCTGGGTCTGCCCTAGGAAGATACTTATGAGCTTCAGGCACCCTATAATACCTATCCGGTTTAACTGGGGCAGGAGGCAAAGAATCAGGATTCAGGGAAGCCTCTGCAAACACATCTTCCACCACATTCAAAACAGGAGGTATAGCTAAAGGCCTATGCTGGGGTAAAAACAAGAATTCCCTAAGCCTTTTTCTGGAATCAGAGAAATCTTGACCTTCCCATTTAAAATGCTCCCTCATGGAATGCAGAGTCTCTGAAAAAAAATCCTCAGGAGGAGAAGCAGAAGGAGTAGAATCATCCACATCAGAATAAGGAGGGTACTCCTGCAAGTCTTCCTCAAACTCAGGTTCCACCCTAGGCCTCTTATCAGGAGGCATAGAACCCCTAATCATAGTAATCAAATCCTCTGCCATTTTAAGCATATGTTTCTTAGGCAAAGATCCTGAAGCACTAGGAGAAACCCCACAGAAGCTAAACTTGGCCTGCCCTCAAAGAAGCCTTGGAAACTGAAGGGAGGCTCTAACCACCTTAGGAAGAGAGGGAAGAACAGCCACCTGAGAAGCCCCTCAGCCTGGCCTACTTCCTGAGAGGATACATCCTGTAACAGTAAAGTCTCTCCTGAGACTCCAAAGAGACACCTGGCAAAACCTCCGCCACTGAGTTTCCAAAGAACCGACGCCTGGGACTGTCGGTTCCTCCACCCTAGGCTTTGCTGCTTTATCTGAGCATCCGACGGCATTTTATAATTACAACGCTTCCCAAACACTAACCTGGCACAGTCTAACCTTCTCTTAATAGTTAAATCTAGCACAAGAGCGGCATCCAACAACGTCGTGCTCAGGCCCTAAACAAGGTATACACAAAGTATGGTAATCCCTATGAGGTATCTGTTTCCCAAAAGAAATACAGTTATTCACTTTTTCTGACATCCGTTAAATACTGAGGCAAGAAAACCAAAATATTCCCAACGGGTACTTAGCCAACTTTGATTCGGTCTGAAACTCTGACTTCAGAAACTTTCAGAACGCCAACCTGCACTCGCAAAATGCTTCTGCATCGGACCATGCGGCAAAAGACGCCAGCCATATACTTTGGTATTCGGGCCGACTGGACAGCGGACTACCCAATAGTTAGGACTGCAGCAATGTGGAATGAAGAACATCTTGTCTGTCTTGAGCAAGAATCAGGCAATCGTCCAGATAAGGATAAATTTGTATTCCCCTCAGTCGTAAGAAAGCTATTACAGGAGCCAGAACCTTTGTGAACACCCTGGGCGCAGTAGATAAACCAAAGGGCAATGCAGAGAACTGATAATGAGAAGTACCAGCCCGAAAACGCAGGAATCTCCTGCAGCTGGGCCTGATAGGAATGTGAAGATAGGCTTCTTTGAGATCCAGAGTTACCATCCAGTGATCTTTGCCTAGCAGAGGCAGAAGTTGATGTAATGTTAACATCTTGAACCTTGGAATGTCTAGGTATGTATTGAGAATGGACAAATCCAGAATTGGCCTCCAAGTGTTTCCTTTCTTTGGCACTAGGAATAGACGAGAATAAAACCCTAGGCCTTCTTCTGACGAAGGTACCACCTGGATTGCCACCATCTGTAAAAGCAAAGAAATTTGTTCCTGAGCCTCCAGCCTTTGCTGAGGAGGTACATCTGGCATGCCTTTGAAAGGGGGAAAAGTGTGAAAATAAAACTTGTAGCCTTGATTTATTATGTCCAACACCCATTTGTCCTGGGTGACCAAATGCCAATTTTGTTTGAAAAGTGCCAACTTTCCTCCTAGAGGAGCTGCCAGAAAGGAAGGATCTGGCAGCTGGAGATACAGGTCATTGGGTCTGTTGACGAAAAGGCTGACCCCTGCCCTCACCAGAAGATTGTGCAGGAGAACTCTAAGTCCTAGGTCTAAAAGAACCCTGAGCGTGAGCCCTGCCCCTACCACGTCTAGATCTGCCCTTAGACTGAAAATCCGAAGAAGGGTAAGACCATCCTCTTGCAGGCCAATTCCTGCTAAACTTAGGGGGCTGCACTTGCAGAAATTCCTTAACTGTCTGCATAGACTTAGCTTTGTCTTCCATCTTTTTCAAAACTGACTCCACAGGGGAACCAAAAAGAACTTCAGATTGTAGGGGAGCATCCAAAATCCGAGCTTTAACATGCTCTGACAAATTTTGATCCTTAAGCCAGGCATGTCTACGAATAACTGAACCAGTAGCAGCCACCCTGGAAGAAGCCTGAAGGGCATCGAAGCCACACTGCAAGGAATGTTTACCAACTTGATCTGAAGCATGAACTAAGTCCTGCAATTCCTTACACTCTATACCCTCAGCTAAAGCGTCTACCTTAGCTTTCAATTGACCCAACAGAAAGTTCTGATACTTCAGCATATGGAATTGGCAATTTAAAGCCCTCATAGCTAACGTAGAAGAGGTGTACACTTTTTTACCCCACCTATCCAACGCTCTAGAATCTTTATCCAAAGGAACTGGATTTTTAACCACAGAAGCCCTGACACCCTTAGGCCCTTGACTAATAGTTTCCGGGTCGGCTCTAGGGCTCTTATACAAATATTTATGTGCCTCTGGAACTCTGTAATACCTGTCTGGCTTGACAGGGGCAGGGGGTAAAGAATCAGGATTAAGGGAAGCTTCAGAAAAAACATCCTGAACAACATCTAAAACAGGGGGAATAGCCAAAGGTCTATGCTGTGGCAAAAACAAAAATTCCCTAAGCCTCTTACGAGAATCTGAAAAATCCTGACCTTCCCACTTGAAATGCTCCCTCATGGAATGCAAGGTTTCAGAAAAGGAAAAATCCTCTGGAGGTGAAGCAGAAGGACAGGAATCCTCTGCATCCGAATCAGAATAGGGAGGAAAATCCTGAATATCCTCAGCTGAGGAATCTGAGGAATGCTCCATTCCCTCTAAATCTGTCTCTACCCTAGGCCTCTTCTCTGGAGGGGGCACAGAAACCCTGATCAAAGTAATCAAATCCTCTGCCATTTTCAACATATGTTTTTTAGGAACAGAGCCCGAAGAACCAGGGCTGTGGCCCGTACCAGAAATACCAGGTCTAGCCTTAGCAGGGCCTTTAGTGACTGAAGTAGAAGGCCTAATAACCTTTTGTAAGGATGGGACCACAGAAACTTGAGAAGCACCCTCTGCCTGATCTAACTCCTGAGAGGCCAACTCCTGTAAAAGTAAAGGTTCCCCCTGGGATTCAGCCGAGACCTCGGCTGGATCCACAGATTCAACCGTAGATTCCATAGAACCGGCGTCCGCAACGGACAACTCATCCGGTTTAGACCTTAAAGATTTATCTTTTCACTTTTTTGCGGTAGCGGGCGTCGGAGGATCCAACGGCATGTTGTAGTTACACCGCTTACCGAAAACAAGCCTAGCACAGTCTAATCTGCGTTTAATGGTGCGCTTATTAAATCTAGCGCAAAAGCGACACCCGACTATGTCGTGCTCAGGCCCTAAGCAAGGAATAGAGAGAGAATGATAGTCCCTATGAGGTATCTGTTTCCCACAAGAAATACAATTAACTTTTTCTGACATCCGGATTAACTGAGGCAAGAAAAGACAAAAATTTTCCCCAACGGGGTACTTAGCCCAACTTGGTCTTCGGTCTGAAACTCGAAAACTGAAAATTTCAGAACGCCGAACGGCACTTGCAAACGCTGCTTCTGCTTCGGACCACGCGGCAAGAAAGACTGAGGATATGGCGTCGGTCATGCGCTTAAGTACTACTACGTACTGACGTCAGCTCCGGGCGCCCATGACCGACGCCAGCCTAACTCTTTGGTATTCGGGCCGACCGAGGACAGCGGACTACCCACAGGTTATGACTGCAGCAATGTGAGACGAAGAACATCTGCTTCAGCAACCACACACAAAACTGTTTTGTAGAAAAACAGCTCTAGAACTAAAGAACAAAGCTCTTCTTGTACATTTAATGCGGGGAGAGGTGGATTGCCTGCAACACCAAGTTACACAAAAGATTATCTGGTGGACTGCAGATATTTGCATACTTAAAGTCTTCCTGAGTATCAAGCATCTGAAGCCCATAAACAAAACACATGATGACTCCCATAAAGAACTGAAAATAAGCGAAATAAAAATTCTCCTATTCATTAAATGGTGGCAATACAGTATTTTATTAAGCATGCAAGAAAGATTATCTGCCATCTTCAGCCATTTATAAACCATTTCATAGTTCCACCCAAGGCTTGTCCACTTCTGCAGCAGATTTTATAAATGAGCCTCTTGCACCTGAAAGTTAGGGCTACCTCCTCTAAGTTGATTTAGTTATTAACATGTCAGATGTACAGGGATAACTAGGGAGATTATAGTCAGGAATGACTAGGAGTGCAACATCCACTATGAAGCTTCCCAACATGTGCACAGTGTACCTAACTTTTCTAAAACATTTTTGTTTTAACAATTTTTTGGTATCATATGCACTTGTGTAAATCTGCCGAAGGCTTGCTTAAGTGCCTTGCTGTGGAGTTCTCCAGGCTGACATTTAAACACTAAGGAGACTCTGGACTCATTCCAAAGTCTGCATGGCTAGCTGACAGTTCGGCAAGTGTGCCCCTGCTGCTTAAACACATGGACTGTGGCATCATTTATTACAACACACGGGGTCCCATGTTTCAGACTGTCTAGAAGGCTGCAACAGTGTCGGTTACTGGTAGCATTTCACTTAGGTTTACGTGCAGCTTCACTTACCTAGAATTTCAAGTGCCCTACACTGAGGTCCTTGGTATGTGCAAGCTTAAGCTCTCTTCACAGATGCTCATGGTAAAAGGTCTGGTTTGGTTGGGGGGGGGGGTGCTCTGAAAGGCATGCCTTTGTTCTTTTTTGACCTGATTGTCCACCACTTCAGTTCCCTCTTTATACAAAGTAGGACTGGGATGCTGTATGCTGCAGTGACTGAAAGTGCCAGCTCCTTCTACTTTTGGAATGGATATCATGTGATAGATGCCCCGCGGCCCAAAATGCTCAGACTTCCTGTCACCACTGATTTCCTTAGCATATACTGGAAAATAATGAAGAGAACTACCTTTTTCTGGGAGAGGCACACCTTTGTCGAGCTTGTAACTAAGAGAGCACCTAAGAAGATTACCTCCCTGAAAAGGCACAGGTTTGGCTTCGGTTTGTTTAGGGAGAAAGTCTGTTGAGGCAATCTATGGCATATTCTGGTGCCTTCTGCATCTTCTCCTGGATGTGCCCGAATGAGACAGCCATCCAAGGCAGGGATAAAACTGGATGCCCCTGATTCTGTAGTCAGCTATGACTGGAGCCAGACATTCTGCAATACCTCTGGGTGCAGCAACCACACCAAAGGGCAAGATGATGAACTGGCACTGGTAACCCCCACACAAAACACACACCAGGTACTGTCAGAATATTTTGACAAGAACGTAGGGGTAGGCAGTCACCAATGCAGCCTGAGAACCCAGAAAGGCCTGTAGAGACAATGATGAATTTCAGAACCTTTAAGAATCTATTTAGTCTTACTAAGTTCTAAGCGAGTCTCTAACATGTGCTCTCTTGGAACAAATAGTCTGAAGTAAAACATTCCACCTTCCTAGAAAAGGAACAGGTTTAATTAATCTTTGTAGTAACATCTCTAAGACATGTGGGAGCTGCTCCTGGTCTTATGGCACAGATAACATTCTTTTTTTTTTTAGGTTTGAACATGATAAAGTCTGAACCCTCTTAGGACAAAATGAAGTGTTACTGGTTTGAAGTTCTGTTAAACCAATTCTGTTAAAAGGAGTTTAGATGGTCACTCATCCTGGGATGAGATAAGGGGGCTGGACAGCCATGGTAGGAGACTGAAGAGGCTGGTGTCGCAGCTCCTCCCCGCTGGAGGCTCCAGTCCTCCCTCATAACTTCTTGGTGCCATCTCCTTTTCTGTGCACCTTTTCAAACTATTGTCTATTTACCATTTTCCCTGACTACTGTAATAAAATCCTTGCCTCGAGAGAAAACGTCTAATGGATTTGGGAATAGCAGTGAAAAGTAAGACTGTGTTGACCCTTAATATAAATGCACATTCATTGTTGCAGTACTGACCCTCGAACTGCTGCCTGCAGATGCTGGCCTGCCTGAACAGAGCTTTCCCCTCCCCCCTTCCAGCATCAGAGCATTCCCTCCCAAACCAATGTCACAGCATCATTGGTATAAAGAGACATCAACTAGCACCATTTTCAGGTGATTTTTTTGCCCTTGGAGATTCAGGAACTGCTCCTAAGCACCAAAACACAAACTATACAAAAATAAAACCCAAGGTGGGAAAAACTGAAGGACACTCCAAGTCTGCATCAACATGCTGCTGTTCCATCTCTTGGAAGGGAAATACCTGATCCTGAGGGAAAGGTGGTAATAGGGAGTATAATCTGGGTACTTACTCCAACCTAAAAGTGAAGGAGAAAGAAAATAATGGGAGGGAACTGGCACTGCAGCTGTGTACCCGACATAAATGTAAAGGTTTAAATTCCTACACAATTTTTTCTGTGATGTTCATAATTCACTTGTGCAGTACAGACACTTGGGAAGGCTCTCACAGCTTAGGGAAGAGAAGGTGTCTGATGTGTAACAAGTGTAGACACACAGTCCTGCAAAGTGACTGGAAAAACCTGCCCTTACAATTTTAACCAGCATTTCCAGAATAATTGGTAAAAATGTGGACATAGGACAAAGTAGCTATGCCCAGAACAGCATGTGGTTACTCCTGTAAGAAGGCTGTGGTGGTTCATAGGTTCAGGTTCATAGGTTTATACTAGGCTATCTGCCCTAAGGCATTTATAAGCCTAGCCCAAATTATTGTGGCTTACGCCACCCCTTATATGAAAAAATACTGTGCCCATTAGTTTGTTGTGCCTCTGTCCAGCAGTGACCCAGAGATGATTCCTGGGGTAAACCTACGATCTCCCATCCACAGGTCTAGATTTCTCTTGAACAGAGTCAGCGAGGTGCTCTGCCTCACATGGACTGGGATTTTATTCCACAGCATAGGGAGTCTCTGAGTGATAAATCTATCCCTCCAGCACGCCCTATTTATATCCGTGCTAAGGTTTAAGTCGCTTGCTCTAGTGGTTTTGGTGGATTTGGATTTTTGAGGTGGAGCATGTCCATTAATTCCGGGTTGGACATGGCCTTGTATGTCAGGCACATGTCACCTCTGAGCAGACGGTATGCGACTGAATAGAGCTGGAGTTTCTTCAATCTGGCAGCATATGACAGATTTTGGAGTCCCTTTATCCTTTTGGTGAGGAACTTTTGGGGTCTCTCCAATTGCTGCAGATGTCGGGTGAGATACATCCCGAATGGGGCATTGTACTCTATCATTGGTCTGATAAGTGAAGAGTACAGGGGAACAATGACCTCACTAGATCTGGATGTGAATCCCTTCATGATCAGGTGGGCAATGTAGAAGGTCTTTCTAACCACTTTAGCAATGTGAGTGTCAAAGAAAGGCCACTGTCAACCTGGGTCCCCAGGTCCCTGATAACCTCTTCTGTGCTTAGTGGATTGCCACCTATATGGTAGCTTGGGGTTACCTTGTTTTTCCCGAAGGGTATGACTATACATTTTTGGCGTTTAACTTCAGGCCATGGCTCTGGCACCAGCTATCTGTTTCCGTGAGTCCCTTCTGAAGGATATCCGTGTCCGATGCACTTTCCACTATGGTGCCCAGTTTGCAGTCATCTGCAAACTTTGTCAGCCAAAGTCCTCCCATGTTGGCCTGTACTTCTGAGAAGTAGATGCCAAACAATAGGGGGCCAAGGACCGAGCCCTGTGGGACACCACTTGTGACCGGCTTGGAGTCTGACAGCGCCAGCAACTCTAACCCTGTGGGTTCTGTCCTTAAGCCAGTTTGCAAACCATCTTGTGACATATGGGTTTACATTTAAGCTGGTAAGTTTTTCTACAATACCCGAGTGGTCCTGGTGGAATGAGCTCTCTCTGGTAGCAGCTAGTTTTCCTTAGTAGTCGTAACAAGAGGCAATACAATGAGCTATCCATTTGGACAGAGTTTGCTTATTTCACCCGTCTTCTTTTTCCTCTCTCACTCTTCTGTAAAGGTTTTAAGGAGCTGATCAGACAGAGTTTTGTCCTGTCCAAACAGAAGTCTATACACATCTAGGGATTGCAAGATTCTCTCCCCCCTTCTGCAGGGACGGGAAAACAATCTTAAATAAATGGCTTGATTCGATTACTTCTGTAATTTCGATTCGATTACTTTTGTAATGAAGGAATGTTCTGAACTCAGAACAACACTGTTATTGTGGAACTCCAAGGAAGGGTTCACACGAGTGGAAGCAGCTGGATCAAAAGAGGGGAAGAGTAAGCTTTTCTAATAAGGAGCCATGGAAGAGAAGCCGTTTTGGGAAGTCTCAGATGCAGAACCCCTTTATGCAAGTACCTCACTGGCAAGAGAGGAAGGTGCAACACATGAAAATTGTAAAGTATTTCTTCGTTTTTTTTTCTGGTTGCTTGAGTTCAGGTTAACAGAGTTTTTAACTCTGAAGGAGATAGGGCTGTTTACGTACCGCATTACTGCAGTACTGTCAGGATTTGAAGAGTCCCCACAACAATATTCTTATGACCATGGTAACTGCTACTGCCTCCTTGATGCTTATATGATTTTCTGAAGCTGTCATTCCAAGTCCACTACAATCTCAGCACACGTGTAATCACATGCAAGAGTCCAATCAGTCCAGTGTGAAGATCTGAAATCCTATCTAAACTGAAAGGCACTTACAGGTTCAGAGAGCTGCTGTACCCACTCTGCCAACTCTTTTTTGTAACAAACAGGAAGGGAACGCTGACCAGTAAGGAATGTTCAGACTGGCATCCCTGTTATGAGCTACCACTACAGGTTTAGAATTCGCAATCTTGCCAGAGGAACAATAAGTACGCAGGTGGACATGCATCTCAAGGCTAAAGAAATTAGTGGCAAAGACATGGCTGCCACTTACAGTCTTGCTGAAATATTGTGCTAGGAACAGGACCCTGGTTTGTGGGCATGAAAGCTTTTAGCTTATCTGTGACCAGAAGAACTCCCCAGGAAGGTAACTTGCATTGATGGCTTTAACTGTTACTTTAAGAGGTTTAATCCCATGTATCTGAAGCAGACAAGTCATCTTCAGAGTCCTTTTCATCGCCAGCAAGGATGAGACCTGAATGAGGCAACTGTCTAGGTAGGTAATAAATGCGAACACTCTTTGTACTGCAAAAATGGAAATTACAGGAGACCAGCACTGTGTAAATACCATGGCAAATAAGCCAAAGAGCAAAGCTGTGAATTGATTTTGGGAGCAGCAGTTGCCTCAATTCCCGGACTGCCTGTCCCTCTCTGTTATAGGTATGTGCACATAGGCATCGTCTAGGTCCAATGCCACCATAAAAGTGCTTCAGGAAAAATCAGATGCAAGAGATTCTGTAATGACAGCATTTTGAATGTTGGAATCACCAGAAACTTGCTCAATCGTAATAGATCTAAAATGCATGTCTGGGACCATTATTTTCTCAGGAACAACAACCTGCATTACAACCCTGTTCCTTTTTCTTTTTTTTGGGATCCTCTCTACTGCTGTCACTTGGTTACCTGTAGGAGTATCAGATCTCGATAATCTTTTGGAACAAATGGAAAGCTCATGAATTTTTCTTTGAAACTGTAGGCTAACCCTTTATGATCTGTAGCATCCACTTGTCCTGAATAATGAATTTCAACTGGTTTACAAAGACTACCATCTTGCCTCCAAGTTCTGTAATGGAATAAGGAAAGAGGAAGGTTGCAGGCTGGGCTTTCTAGCAAGGAGGGAATATTATTTCTATATCATAGCTGCTAACTCTGGTTGTCATGGCCCTAACAGCCCCAGTGTCTGCCTTTACTGTCAGTTTGCAGCTTTCCCCCATACCGGTCATTCTTTTCTATGGGGGGGGGGGTTATTTTTGGTCACATTTGGTTGGGAAGGGTCAGCTTTTGCTAGGGTTTGACATATCTAGGCAAGAGAGAAAGAAAATGGTCCCTGAACAGCTGCAAAGCTCTCGCCTTTTCCAGTTTCTTGAACACTTATCACTCGAGGGCCACAGAGAAGCCACCTGTACAGGGAGCATCAAGAAGCTCCACTTTCAGATGATCCAGTTGAAGGGGTAGAGTCATCAAATCATGCATGTCTAACTACTGACACAACAGCAGCTGTGCAGCAAGCTGAATTTACAGCACCACAAACATTTTTGGAGTACATAGTAAACTAGGAACCGAGGTTACACAGGGGCTTTAAAAAGGATATGCTTGACTATCTTCTATCCCCCTCTGCTTTCAGTCCCTTTGGAAGGTAGTCTGGTTGAAGTTATGGTGGACCAACCCATCTAGATGCACCTGTGTGGGTAAGAGAAGGTTGGGTACACACACTTCTGTCATAAGAGGGTGGACAGGTACAACTGATCAAAGAGGGACTCCCGAAACTTTAACATGCAAGACTGACAACTCAGAGCCCTAATGACCAGGGTATATCGGGTGCACGTGTTTTTACTAAATCATGTATGCTACTCTCTCATCTCAGATTGTGATCCTGACTATAGTCACCCTGGACTCCTTGCTCCACAACAAAATTTTTGTACAGAAGTTTGTTGGGACCCATGGACGCTACAAAAGTGGTCTATCTTCCTGACTACAAGGGGCTACGAATCAGGCTGCAAGGATGCAGAGTTAAAACATTTTCCAGGACTTCCAATGTGAGAAGTATAGCTAGGGACATAGACTCTGGCAGGCTCAGCAAATGTCTGTACCAGACACAGGACTAACAGAACTCAGAGCTCATAGTTAAAGACTGCCTTCATCCTATGAAGGGTGTCCTCAAAAGATCCCCTGGTAGGCAGGATAGGTAGAAAAAGGTGTCCTGACTATCACATAAAACAGAGAAGCCTAAAGGCAACTAGTTCACATAAGCCAGCTACTCCACTGCTGCGATCCAGGGTGCCTAATTCCCTATAGGGACAAGCTTTCCCTTTTTTCAGAGTACACCCCTCAGAAAGTTCTTCACATGTTGGCTGTCTAGACTTCATTAAATCATGGGCTAGCTTTAACACATCATGAGTAGTGACATGAGAGCTAGGGGGCTGAGACCCAACTAACAGTGGCCAAGACAAAATGCTGAACAGTTTATCCTGGGTCTGCGCTTCAGTATGCAGTCTGGTTGTACACTATGGGATGAAGATGGATGTTAGACATATTGGAGTCTTTCTCAACTTTCTCCAGGGTGCATATCACCCTTACCAGTGCTAATAAAGTTCTGAAACCAGAAGCCTGGGAAACTGTCCCAGAATGTAATGGTGGCTTTACTACAGCTTATAAGGACATCAAAGGTGTGTCTGCCTCAAGAGGAAATGTGCCAAAGTCTTGGCCAAACAAAGCACCAAGCACAAAGCTACAAAGGGACCTCTAACACGGGTATCATTCAGCCAACAGGTTCTACCTGACCCCCCCCCAAAAAAAAAACTTCTCTCCCAAACCACCTTCTCCTTCAGGTGCCCCTCTGCCTAGGAAGAGAGATTAACTCAAAGACGTCATGGTAGATCTAAACCAGATCCTGACTTTCTGGGAAAGGTACTGCAAGGTAGTCTAACAGTCTGATAATTGGGGGAAAAAAAACACATTGGAGACAACTGAGTACACTGGTGCTGCAGAATCAAACAAAAAGGCAAATATGAAAACCCCTATGTGCTATTTAATTCCTGTATTTAATGCAGCTGTTGACCTTTGTATTTGTAGATGTCAGGGCAATGCACTCAAAAGAAAACTAATATAAAGGCATTACAATTCCCCCAGTATGGTATGCATCTGAAAACTGACCAAGCAGACCTGATGAACAATGCTAATGGATTGCTCAAGATACTGAAAGTATACTTCATAAACAAAGCTCTGGGAAATTGCGTGCGTATACAGTTGCGCGCGTGTGCATGTAGACAATTACGCAACTGTCACTACATGCATGTGTGCAACTGTGTCTACGCGCGCAACTGTCTGCGAGTAGAGACAGTTGCGCTCGCAGAGTTACACGTGCGTGTGCAGACAGTTACACGTGCGTGTGCAGACAGTTACACGTGCGTGTGCAGACAGTTACACGTGCGTGTGCAGACAGTTACACGTGCATGCAGTTACACGTGCATGTGTGTGTGTATATATATATATATATATATATATATATATATATATATATATATATATATATAGTTACACGTGTGTGTGTATATATACAGTTACATGTGTGTGTGTGTATAAATACAGTTACACGTACGTGTGTGTAGATAGTTACACGTGTGTGCAGATATACAGTTCCACGTGTGTGTGTAGATATACAGTTCCACATGTGTGTAGATAGTTACAGGTACTTGTGTATATATATATATACATTTACGTACGTGTGTATATACAGTTACAAGTGTGTGTGTGTGTGTATGTGTAGATATACAGTTACACATACATGTGTGTAGATATAGTTACACGTACGTGTGTGCAGATATACAGTTACACGTGTGTGTGGATATATATATATATATATATATATATATATATATATATATATATATATATACACACACACACACAGTTACACGTGTGTAGATATTCAGTTACACGTGTGTGTATATATATATATACATAGATATATAGATATTACATAGATATATAGATATATAGATATATATATAGATATATATATATATATATATATATATATACATACACACACACACACACACACACACACCATCTTCTTTCAGCTGTTCCCGTTAGCGGTCGTCACAGCGGATCACCCGTTTCCATTTCTTCCTGTCCTCTGCATCTTGCTCTGTCACACCAACCACCTGCATGTTCTCTCTCACTACATCCATAAACCTCATCTTAGGCCTTCCTCTTTTCCTGTTATCTGGTAGCTTCATCCTTAGCATATTTTTCCCAATATACTCTGCATCCCATCTCAGCACATGTCCAAACCAACGTAATCTTGCCTCTCTGGCTTTGTCTCCAAACCTTCCAACCTGGACTGACCCTCTAATATACTTATTCCTAATCCTGTCCACCCTCGTCACACCCAGTGCAAATCTTAACATCTTTAACTCTGCCACATCCAGCTCAAAATCCTGCCTTTTTGTTAATGCCACTGTCTCCAACCCATATAACATAGCTGGTCTCACTACCCTCTTGTAGACCTTCCCTTTCACTCTTACAGGTACTCGTCTGTCACAAATCACTCCTGACACTCTTCTCCACCCACTCCATCCTGCCTGCACTCTCTTCACCTCCCTTCCACACTCACCGTTACTCTGAACTATTGACCCCAAGTATTTAAACTCATCCACCTTCGCCACCTCTACTCCTTGCATCCTCACCATTCCTCTATCCTCCCTCTCATTCACACACACATATTCTGTCTTAGTCCTGCTGACCTTCATTCCTCTTCTCTCAAGAGCATATCTCCATCTCTCCAGGGTCTCCTCCACCTGTTCCCTACTCTCACTACAGATCACAATGTCATCTGCAAACATCATAGTCCATGGGGACTCCTGTCTGATCTCGTCTGTCAACCTGTCCATCACCACTGCAAATAAGAAAGGGCTCAGAGCTGACCCTTGATGCAACCCCACCTCCACCTTAAATGCATTCGTCACTCCCATCGCAGACCTCACCACTGTCACACTACCCTCGTACATATCCTGTACCACTCTTACATACTTCTCTGACACTCCTGACTTCCTCATACAATACCACAACTCCTCTCTAAGCACTCTGTCATATGCTTTCTCCAAGTCTAGAAAAACACAATGCAACTCCTTCTGACATTCTCTGTACTTCTCCATCAACACTCTCAGAGCAAACATTGCATCTGTAGTGCTCTTTCCCGGCATGAAACCATACTGCTGTTCACTAATCACATCCCTTCTTAACCTAGCATCCACTAATCTTTCCCATAACTTCATGCGGTGACTGATCAATTTAATCCCTCTGTAGTTACTACAGCTCTGCACATCACCCTTATTATTACAAATCGGTACCAAAACACTTTCTCCATTCCTCTGGCATCCTCTCACTTTCCAAGATTTCATTAAACAATCTGGTTAAAAACTCCACTGCCATTTCACCTAAACACCTCCATCCTTCCACAGGTATGTCATCTGGGCCAACTGCCTTTCCATTCTTCATTCTCTTCATAGCTATCCTTACTTCCTCCTTGCTAATCCATTGTACTTCAGGATTCACTATCCCTACATCATCCAACCTTCTCTCCCTCTCATTCTCTTCATTCATCAACCCCTCAAAGTACTCTTTCCATCTCAACACACTTTCCTCGCTTGTATGTTTCCCTCATTAACCTTTATCACCTTTACCTGCTGCACAGGTACAGGTCCTTTTCTCCCTCCTTAGTGTCCAACCTTTCATACAACTCTTCATATGCCTTATCCTTCGCCACCTCTCTCTTTGCCATACACCTCATCTCCTTATACTCCTGTCTACTTTCTTCATCTCTCTGACAATCCCACTTCTTTGCCAACCTCTTTGCCTGTATACTCTTCTGTACTTCCTTCATTCCACCACCATGTCTCATTGTCGTCCTTCCTCTGTCCCAATGTGATACCAAGCACTTTCTAGCAGTCTCCCTTACTAGCTCTGCTGTAGTTACCCAGCTATTTGGTAACTCTTCACTGCCACCCAGTGCCTGTCTTAAATCATCCCTGAACTCCACCTCACAATTACATATACATACACACGTGTGTGTGTGCATATATGCAGTTGCACGTGTGTGTGTGTGTGTGCATATATGCAGTTGCACGTGTGTGTGCATATATGCAGTTGCACGTGTGTGTGTGCATATATGCAGTTGCACGTGTGTGTGTGTGTGTGCATATATGCAGTTGCACGTGTGTGTGTGTGTGTGCATATATGCAGTTGCACGTGTGTGTGTGTGTGTGCATATATGCAGTTGCACGTGTGTGTGTGCATATATGCAGTTGCACGTGTGTGTGTGTGCATATATGCAGTTGCACGTGTGTGTGTGTGTGCATATATGCAGTTGCACGTGTGTGTGTGTGCATATATGCAGTTGCACGTGTGTGTGTGCATATATGCACGCGGTGTGTGTGTGCATATGCAGTTGCACGCAGTGTGTGTGCATATATGCAGTTGCACGTGTGTGTGTACATATATGCAGTTGCACGTGTGTGTGCATGCATATATGCAGTTGCACGCGTGTGTGTGTGCATATATGCAGTTGCACGTGTGTGTGCATATATGCAGTTGCACGTGTGTGTGTGCATATATGCAGTTGCACGTGTGTGTGTGCATATATGCAGTTGCACGTGTGTGTGTGTGCATATATGCAGTTGCACGTGTGTGTGTGCATATATGCAGTTGCACGTGTGTGTGTGTGTGCATATATGCAGTTGCACGTGTGTGTGTGTGCATATATGCAGTTGCACGTGTGTGTGTGTGCATATATGCAGTTGCACGTGTGTGTGTGTGCATATATGCAGTTGCACGTGTGTGTGTGTGCATATATGCAGTTGCACGTGTGTGTGTGCATATATGCAGTTGCACGTGTGTGTGTGCATATATGCAGTTGCACGTGTGTGTGTGTGCATATATGCAGTTGCACGTGTGTGTGTGTGTGTGTGCATATATGCAGTTGCACGTGTGTGTGTGCATATATGCAGTTGCACGTGTGTGTGTGTGCATATATGCAGTTGCACGTGTGTGTGTGCATATATGCAGTTGCACGTGTGTGTGTGTGTGCATATATGCAGTTGCACGTGTGTGTGTGTGCATATGCAGTTGCACGTGTGTGTGTGTGCATATATGCAGTTGCACGTGTGTGTGTGTGTGCATATATGCAGTTGCACGTGTGTGTGTGTGTGCATATATGCAGTTGCACGTGTGTGTGTGCATATATGCAGTTGCACGTGTGTGTGTGTGTGCATATATGCAGTTGCACGTGTGTGTGTGTGTGCATATATGCAGTTGCACGTGTGTGTGCATATATGCAGTTGCACGTGTGTGTGTGTGCATATATGCAGTTGCGTGTGTGTGTGTGCATATATGCAGTTGCACGTGTGTGTGCATATATGCAGTTGCATCGTGTGTGTGTGCATATATGCAGTTGCGTGTGTGTGTGTGCATATATGCAGTTGCACGTGTGTGTGTGTGCATATATGCAGTTGCACGTGTGTGTGTGTGCATATATGCAGTTGCACGTGTGTGTGTGTGTGTGTGCATATATGCAGTTGCACGTGTGTGTGTGCATATATGCAGTTGTGTGTGTGTGTGCATGTGCACGTGTGTGTGTGCATATATGCAGTTGCACGTGTGTGTGTGTGCATATATGCAGTTGCACGTGTGTGTGTGTGTGCATATATGCAGTTGCACGTGTGTGTGTGTGCATATATGCAGTTGCACGTGTGTGTGTGTGTGTGCATATATGCAGTTGCACGTGTGTGTGTGTGCATATATGCAGTTGCACGTGTGTGTGTGCATATATGCAGTTGCACGTGTGTGTGCATATATGCAGTTGCACGTGTGTGTGTGTGCATATATGCAGTTGCACGTGTGTGTGTGCATATATGCAGTTGCACGTGTGTGTGTGTGTGTGTGTGTGCATATATGCAGTTGCACGTGTGTGTGTGTGTGCATATATGCAGTTGCACGTGTGTGTGTGTGCATATATGCAGTTGCACGTGTGTGTGTGTGTGTGTGCATATATGCAGTTGCACGTGTGTGTGTGTGTGTGCATATATGCAGTTGCACGTGTGTGTGCATATATGCAGTTGCACGTGTGTGTGTGCATATATGCAGTTGTGTGTGTGTGTGTGTGTGTGCATATATGCAGTTGCACGTGTGTGTGTGTGTGTGTGTGCATATATGCAGTTGCACGTGTGTGTGTGTGCATATATGCAGTTGCACGTGTGTGTGTGTGCATATATGCAGTTGCACGTGTGTGTGCATATATGCAGTTGCACGCGTGTGTGTGTGTGCATATATGCAGTTGCACGTGTGTGTGTGCATATATAGTTACGCGTGTGTGTGTGCATATATGCAGTTGCACGTGTGTGTGTGTGCATATATGCAGTTGCACGTGTGTGTGTGTGCATATATGCAGTTGCACGTGTGTGTGTATATGCAGTTGCACGTGTATATGCAGTTGCACGTGTGTGTGTGCATATATGCAGTTGCGTGTGTGCATATATGCAGTTGCACGTGTGTGTGCATATGCAGTTGCACGTGTGTGTGCATATGCAGTTGCACGTGTGTGTGTATATGCAGTTGCACGTGTATATGCAGTTGCACGTGTGTGTGTGCATATATGCAGTTGCACGTGTGTGTGCATATGCAGTTGCACGTGTGTGTGCATATGCAGTTGCACGTGTGTGTGCATATGCAGTTGCACGTGTGTGTGCATATGCAGTTGCACGTGTGTGCATATGCAGTTGCACGTGTGTGTGCATATGCAGTTGCACGTGTGTGTGTGTGTGTGTGTGCATATGCAGTTGCACGTGTGTGTGTGTGCATATGCAGTTGCACGTGTGTGTGTGTGCATATGCAGTTGCACGTGTGTGTGTGCATATGCAGTTGCACGTGTGTGTGTGCATATGCAGTTGCACGTGTGTGTGTGCATATGCAGTTACACGTGTGTGTGTGCATATGCAGTTACACGTGTGTGTGTGTGCATATGCAGTTACACGTGTGTGTGTGTGCATATGCAGTTACACGTGTGTGTATATGCAGTTACACATGTGTGTATATGCAGTTACACATGTGTGTGTGCATATGCAGTTACACGTGTGTGTGTGTGCATATACATACACGTGTGTGTGTGCATATACATACACGTGTGTGTGTGTGTGCATATACATACACGTGTGTGTGTGTGCATATACATACACGTGTGTGTGTGCATATACATACACGTGTGTGTGCATATGCAGTTACACGTGTGTGTGTGTGCGCATATGCAGTTAAACGTGTGTGTGTGTGCGCATATGCAGTTAAACGTGTGTGTGTGTGTGTGTGTGTGTGCATATGCAGTTACACGTGTGTGTGTGTGCATATGCAGTTACACGTGTGTGTGTGCATATGCAGTTACACGTGTGTGTGTGTGCATATGCAGTTACACGTGTGTGTGTGCATATGCAGTTACACGTGTGTATATGCAGTTACGTGTGTGTGTGTGTGCATATGCAGTTACACGTGTGTGTGTGTGTGCATATGCAGTTACACGTGTGTGTGTGTGCATATGCAGTTACACGTGTGTGTGTGTGTGCATATGCAGTTACACGTGTGTGTGTGTGTGCATATGCAGTTACACGTGTGTGTGTGTGCATATGCAGTTACACGTGTGTGTATATGCAGTTACACGTGTGTGTGTGTGTGTGTGTATGCAGTTACACGTGTGTGTGCATATGCAGTTACACGTGTGTATATGCAGTTACACGTGTGTGTGTGTGTGTGTGCATATGCAGTTACATGTGTGTGTATATGCAGTTACACGTGTGTGTGTGTGTGTGTGTGTATGCAGTTACACGTGTGTGTGTATGCAGTTACACGTGTGTGTGCATATGCAGTTACACGTGTGTGTGCATATGCAGTTACACGTGTGTGTGCATATGCAGTTACACGTGTGTGTGTGCATATGCAGTTACACGTGTGTGTGTGTGTGCATATGCAGTTACACGTGTGTGTATATGCAGTTACACATGTGTGTGTGTGTGTGTGTGCATATGCAGTTACACGTGTGTGTGTGCATATGCAGTTACACGTGTGTATATGCAGTTACACGTGTGTGTGTGTGTGTGTGTGTGTGCATATGCAGTTACATGTGTGTGTATATGCAGTTACACGTGTGTGTGTGTGTGTGTGTATGCAGTTACACGTGTGTGTGTATGCAGTTACACGTGTGTGTGTGTGCATATGCAGTTACACGTGTGTGTGTATGCAGTTACACGTGTGTGTGCATATGCAGTTACACGTGTGTGTGTGTATGCAGTTACACGTGTGTGTGCATATGCAGTTACACGTGTGTGTGCATATGCAGTTACACGTGTGTGTGTGCGCATATGCAGTTACACGTGTGTGCGCATATGCAGTTACACGTGTGTGCATATGCAGTTACACGTTTGTGTGCATGCAGTTACACGTTTGTGTGCATGCAGTTACACGTTTGTGTGTGTGTGCACATGCGCATGTGTGTATATATAGTGTTACACGTGTGTACATAAAATAATTAGTACCTCGACATATGCAGTGGAAGGAGCCCACTAGGCCGTGAAGGTAAAAGCTCTAGCATTTTGGCCTGTCAACATCTGCAGGCAGGAATCCCAAGAGTGACCTGCAAAGATTATGTGTCGAGCAGATACTGCAGTTTTCTTTTTATCCTCCAGTCTTCTAAACTCACAGTAAAGAGAGGATAACCTTACCTAAGGGAGGTTAAACCATTTAGCCTTTGCATTCTCAAAGATGGACAGAATCCTCAGACATTGCCTGATGACAAACACTTTTGCAACAAGCCTGGATGCTGCAACTGCATCATACTCGCATTTTATGGCATGCTTTTCTAACACCAAAACATTATGGCCTTGACCAGCCATACCTGCCTTCAGAGCTTTTTTTTTTTTAAAACACCTTTACTGAATCATCACTTGTGACAGGCAAATTTACATTTATATAGAAGCTACCAAACTGTATTCACATTTACAAACGTTATACTTCACATATAATGCTATACATCATATAACCTAAGCAACATTCCATAAATTATTCAATTCCTGCGCCCCCCCCCTTTTTTAAACAACATCTTTATTAAACCATCACTTACAAAGGCAATCATACATTTATATAAATTAAAAAACCTCACCAACACAACCCTAAGTCCAAGCATTTTCCATCACAAACCAAGCTGACACTCCCAGTTGCAAGCGTCACATCACTTATAATCTACCAAACCATTTTCAGTCAAACATTACATAGCGCATTTAAGCACTGCCTTCTTTTAAACCTCATTCCTCCCCTGTATGTACTGTTTCCACAATTCCCACTTTTTCCTGAGTAGTCTGCTCCTACCCTTTTCTAAACATCTCAGTTCTAGTTGTTTTATCTCTGTTACTATATTCACTGCTCCTAATACCCATTTTCTAGTAACTGCTTTTTTGGCAGTCCCCATAATTAGTCGCAGCAAGGCCTTACCATGCCTAGGCAATGCGGATTCTGTATCATAGCTCAGAGAAATCATCTCCCTCGTCACAGCAATCTGTCCACCTAGCATCTCCAACAGTGCACCCTACAGGGAATCCTTAAAGTCTGCCAACTCACCACACTCCCAAAAAATGTTCCAAATTCCCTCTTTCTTCCCCACCACACCAACACTTACAGTCTACCAAAGGAAAATTTCGCTGGAGTCTACTTTGGGTATAAACATTTCTATGTAAACATTTCCAAGCAAAAATACATCCTCCAGATTTTGTTGCATATTTGGGAGACGTACATATCCTCCCATTGCCTCCTTGTGAATTATTTATCCAATATCTTCCTAATCCTTTCTAACCTCTATAGTTATCATACAATATTTTATATACTCTAATTATTCCTTTTTTTTTTTTTGTTTAACAAAAGCTTTTGTTCCAGATTCTATTAAAAACTATCAGTGCTAGTATTTAATTTAGGACCCATTTCTTTCGCTGCCTATACTCTGATATCATTCCTTGATGGGTAAGGCAATATCTAACCCGCAACCCAAATAAATTCTTTGGTTCTTCCCATTCCATCATCTTATAGGTTCATGTGTGTACTAGGCTAACAGCCCTGGAGCCTATATAAGCCTAGCCCAAGAAGATTCCTTGGCATCATGCTGCCCAAAGGTAGTTCCCAGTGCCCCTGTCAAGCAAGGCCACTGAAGTGATCTCGGGCTGAACTTCCTACTGCCTACCCACTCATCAAGATTTCTCTTAAAGATGGCCAGTGAAGTGCTATGCTTGACGTGAATGGGAAGTCTTTAGGTTAGGAACCCGTCCCAATAGTAAATCTAAACTGGGCTGAAGGGGGGTGTTTAGTATGTTTGTACAATGCATTTGACAATCCAGCACATCTAACATCACTAAGATGTTCAGAGATGCGTAATTTAAAAGGTCGAGCAGTTTGCCCAACATAAAATGCTCGACAATTACAATTAACCAGATAAATAACCCATTCGGAGGTACAGTTCCCATAAACACATATATCAAACAGGTGAAGAATTCTTAGAACTGAATTCCTTAGTCATTCACATACCTACAAAAGCTACAACTGCAAGGCGTGTATAAGAAACCTATGAGGTTCTAAAACCCTAGATCATAGGAGGTTACTAGGCTAATGGCCCTGGGGCCCTTACAAGCCTAGCCAAGAATTTATCCCCAAAAAAGAAACCCCAGTCAGCACCTGTCATCCCTGTCAATGAAGGATAAAGGTGGAACCCCTGGGACAAATTTGTAATTTCCCATCCACTCATCATCATCATGGTTGCGCATGAACAGGGTCAGCAAGGTACTCTGACATGTATGGAAAGTCTATTCCAGAGATGGGGCAGCCTCTGGGAGACCAACCTGTCTCTCCAGCAGATTTTGTTGGTTGCATATTAGATTTAGGCCCATCAAGTAGTTAATGTGCAAGAAGTTAGACTTACGGATATGGAGCATCTCTAGTATGGCAGGGTCTGATATTGCCTTGTAGGCGAGACACAGATCACCTCTGAGAAATCTGTACTATACAGAGTAAAATAGTAGTGATTTGAGCCAGACCGCATAGGACAGGTGTTGAAGGCCATGGATTCTCTGAGAGGTACTTCTATGGCCTTTTCAGTTGGTGCAGGTGTTGGGGGAGGTACATACCAAACAGGGCGTTGTACTCCATTACAAGTCTAATGAGGGAGGAGTACAGAGGTTCATAAGTTCATACTAGGCTATCTGCCCTAGGGCATTTATAAGCCTAGCCAGAGTGTGTTTGGCTTTCGCCACCCATTTTAAATGAATTTTGCTATGCCCTTTTTCGAGGTTAGTATACTGTGCCTGTGTCTAACAGTGACAGAGAAGTGATACCCGGGGTAAATCTACAATCTCCCATCCACTCAAAATTCCTCTTGAAGGGAGTCAATGAGGGGACTCTGCCTAACCTGGACTGGGATTTTATTCCAGAGTGAAGGGAGCCTCTGGGTTATGAATCTGTCCCTCCAGCATGTCCTATTTATTTCAGTGCTGAGGTTCAAGTCTCTCGAGCACGTAGCTCGATGGGATTTGGATTTTCTGAGGTGCATGTCCATTAATTCCGGGTTGGACATGGCTTTATACGCGAGGCATAGATAGCCTCTGAGCAGGCAGTATGCCACTGAGTAGAGCTGGAGTTTATTTAACCGGGCAGCATATGGCATCTGTTTGAGCCCTTTGATCCTCTTGGTGAGGTACCTTTGGGGTCTTTCCAGTTGCTGCAGGTGTCTGGTAAGGTACATCCCAAAAGGGGCATTGTACTCAATTATGGGCCTGATGAGGGATGAGTAAAGAGGCATGATGACCTCCCCTGATCTAGATGCGAATCCCTTCATGATTAGGTGGGCTATATAAAATGTTTTTCTAACCACTTTGGCTACGTGGTTGTCAAATGAGAGATTGCTATCAACTTGGGTCCCCAGGTCCCCAATTACTTCTTCTGTACTTAATGGATTACCACCTATGTGGTAATTTGTGGGCACTTTGTTTTTGCCAAAGGGGATGACTATACACTTTTTGGCGTTTAGGTTGAGGCCATGGCTCTGGCACCAGTTGTCTGTTTCTATGAGGCCCTTTTGGAGGATGCTTGTGTCGGATGGAGAGTCTATTATGGCACCCAGTTTGCAGTCATCTCCGAACTTGGTCAGCCACAGTCCTTCCGTGTTGGCCTGTACCTCCGAGAAATATATACCAAACAAGAGAGGTCCCAGGACTGAGGCCTTGTGGGACGCCACTTGTAACTGGTTTGGAGTCTGACATGGCTCCAGCAATTCTAACCATGTGGGTTCTGTCCTTGAGCCAGTTTGCAACCCATCTAGTGACATAGGGGTTTATATTTAAGCTGGTGAGCTTATCTATAATGCCCGAGTGGGGTATTGTATCAAAGGCTTTTGCGAGGTCCAGGTAGGCTGTGTGGATCACCTTCCCCTCGTCAATGGCCTTGGTGACTGTTTCAAAGAAATCGACCAGGTTTAAGAGGCAGGATCTGCCCTTAAAGCCGAACTGGGTAGGATCCAGTGTCTGTAGGTCCCCAATATCTTTATTTATGAGGTCCATGATTATCCTTTCCATAGCTTTGCAGACCAAGCTAGTCAGGCTTATGGGGCGATAGTTTCCAGGATCCGTTGAGGCACCACCTTTGTGGAGAGGGACCACTGTTGCTGTACGCCAATCTTTGGGTACATATCCTGTAGTAAGGCTAAGATTGAACAGTAGTTTTATGTTTGGGTTTAGCTCTTCTTGGAGTTCATGTAGGATGCAGCCCGGGACACCGTCTGGCCCCATTGATGCTGTGCTTTTTGCGTTGGAGAGGGCGGCTCTTACCTGAGCATCTGAGATGTCAGGGGGGCAGCACTCTGCTGGGATAGATATTTGCCCTTTTGGTGGGGGGGGGGTTGGGGGTGTTTGCGCTGAACCTGTCAGCTAGGATGTTGGCAATGTCTGTGGGTTTGGTGTATTTTTTGTCATTTTGGACTAATTCTGAGCATATCTGGGAATTCCCACCAGGTTCCTAACATAACTAAATAGGTTCATAGATTCATAGATTAGTACTAAGCTAACTGCCCTTGCGAGCCATTTTAAGCCTAGCCAATTATCCCTTGTGAGGGACTCAAACCCTGCACCTTGTGTTTGTAAGGCAAACACCTTAACCATTAGGCCACCCTCCCAACCCCTAAATTAACAGTCTCTGCAAGGTTCGAACCCAGGACCTTGTACACTACAGTCACAGTAGTTAACCACTAAGCCATCATAGCCTAAAGAAAGCCTTGTGATTATCCTTTGTGTCCTGTGCAATTTTTCTCTTGAAGCTGGCCTTAGATGATTTTATGAGTGCCCATAGTTTTTTGCCAATGCTGATCAGAGATGCCTTACCTTTTTGGGATTTTGCTCTATCATGTAGTAGCTTCCTCCTCCTATTGTATAGTTTGTTTATGGCTGGGGTCCACCAGACAGGACGTCTGCCTTTGGAGGATTAGGTCTTGGTTTTATTTGGGATTGCATGACCCATGCATTCCTGAAGGTGTTCACAGAATGCGTTTATAAAGGATTCTGCGGTCTGGGCCGTATTTTCCACAGGCCCGGGGGCTTTGAAAGATTCCACCTCAGTTTTGAGGAGTGTGAAATTTGCTTTAGAGAAGTTTTTCACTGTGGTTTTCTGGGCAGGGGGTGGGGTCGGGATGTGAATATCCAGTGAGATTAGTTTATGGTCTGATCTTACCAGTGAGGGATACACTTCTGGTCTGGAGCATAGAGTCCCCATGTTGGTGATGATCAGGTCCAGTATGTTTTCCCCTCTTGTGGGAGTGGTAACAAGTTGTTCCACTGCATTTGAGTTTATAAATTTTAGGAACCTTTGGGCTAGGGTGTTGGGGCTAGAGTACTGCTCCCAGTCTATGTTTGGGTAGTTGAAGTCGCCCAATATAATGGTGTTTGGAGAGACCTCTTTTGTTTGAAGTTTGGAGAGAGATGTAATAACCACCTTTTTTCTGGATACAATCCTTTACTTATGAGATGACCAAGTAAAAGGCTTTTCTGATCACTGCCGCCACATGGTCGAATAAGAATGTTGTCAGCCTGAGTACCCAGATCTCTCACCATGGGTTGTGTGCTTAGGGGGTTGCCGTTGATGTGATATTCAGTAGGGGCTGTGTTCATTCTGCGTTTACTTAAGGCCATGGCACCAGTTTTTTTTACAGCTCTGAGACCCTCTTACAGTATGTTAATATTATTTGGGGAGTCAATGACAGCACCCAACTTGCAGTCATCAACAAACTTGGTCAGCCACAGGCCCTTTGCCTGGACCTCTTGAGAAGTAGATGCCAAACAGTAGGGGTCCCAGGACAGATCCCTGGGGAACACCACTAGCGACAGGTCTGCTGTCAGAAGTGGTGGTGCCTATTTTGACCTTGTGGGTCCTGTGAGACAGTTGGCTACCCATCTGATGAGAGACGGATTAACACCAAGCTGTGTTAGCTTTTTGATGATGCCCGAGTGGGGCACTGTGTCAAAGGCCTTGGCCAGGTCAAGGTAAGCTGCATGTATTGACTTTCCCTCATCCAAGGCCCTGGTGACAGTCTCAAAGTCAACTAGGTTCAGTAGGCAAGATCTGCCCCTGACAAATCCGAACTGGGTGGGGTCGAGTGTTTTGAGATTGCCTATGTCCTTGTTTATGAGATCCATAATAATATGCTCCATGGCTTTACAGATCAGACTTGTCAAGCTAATAGGACGATAGTTTTCTGGGTCAGTAGTGGCACCACCTTTGTGCAAAGGGATGACAATGGGGGTTCTCCACTCTGCTGAAATGAAGCTTGTAATTAGACTGTGGTTGAATAGGGTGCTCAATGGCAAAGCTAGTTCTTGCTGGAGATGCTGCAGAATACAGCCTGGGTCATTATCAGGTCCCATGGAAGCTGTCTTTGCCTTGGATACAACTTTCAACATTTGATCTATGGAGATGTGAGGTGTGAGACTGGGTCTTTGGGGGGGCAATAGGGGGTGAAGTTTGCACTGAACCTATCAGCTAGCAGGACAGCCAAGTCAGCAGGATCAGTTAAGTGGTACCACTAAGTACTAATTCGGAACAAACTTGGGCTTTGCCATGGAGGTTCCTAACATAACTGAAGGACTTGTGGTTTCCCTTTGTTTTGGAGGTTAGTTTCAACTCATAATCGACTTCTGAGTTTTTCACTAGCAATCTAATTTGCTTGTTGAGGCAAAGGGAGATTTTACGATTTGGAATTTTTTTCCTTTTTACCCTTGGACAACAGTTTGTTTTGTTGTAAAGCCTGTTGACAGAGGATGTCCACCAAACAGGTTTGTGTTTCCTTGAGGATCAGGTTTTAGTTCTGCTGGATATGGCTGAGTTCATGCTGCTGTACATGTGCTTGTATACGGCACTGACGTACTGTTCAGCATAGCTGTCTGTATCCTCTGAGGGGGGTGGTGGTGTGAAGCTACTGATGGGTGTAGTTAGCGTTTGAGAAGTTTTTAGCCTGATTATGGCTGGGGAGGAATTGGGTGGGATAGAAACTTCCAGTGAGATAGACTGATGATCTGATCTCACCAGGGAAGAACATACTATGGGAGTGGTGCAGCAGTCACGCATGCTGGTGAGAACCAAATCCAGTATGTTATCTCCCCCTTGTGGGCAATGAGACCAAATGGTCTACTGCATTAGAGTTGATGAAGTCAAGGAATCGTTGGGTAAGTGCATTAGTGCAGGAATAGTTCATCCAGTCTATGGTGGGGTAGTTGAAGTCACAAATGATCAGGGTGATAGGGGGTACCTTGATTGAGTCAAGTAGGTCCAAGTAGGAGCGAGTGTCTTGAGACATGGAAGGTTTCTATAGCTGGCTATAACTTGGATGGGTGTCTTGCCAACTGTCAGTTGCACCTTGAGTAATTCCAGTGCATCATGCTGCTAAACCAGTCTGGGGGTGTGCCTGTCTTTAAGACATACTCCACCACCCTTAGTCTTTCAGACCTCATTTTGGGGTCGGAAAGTGTGGAATGAGGTATAGCCTGGTAAGGCAGGGGTGCTCTCTGCAGCCTTGAACCAAATTTCCATGACTTCACAGACATCGGCATCTTCCAGTCTGAGGAGAGCCTCCAGTGAGTGCATTATCAGATCAAGGCTCCTAGCACCGAGCAGCACGACTTTCAATTTGCTTTTTGACGGATCTTTCATGTTGGAAGATTTGTCTTTGGGACATAGCCTAAAAAAAGGCACAATGGAGGAGGCAAGAGGCTTGGCCAAGATCCAGAACCCCAGGGGTGACAGGTGGAGGCCATCTCTGGCAAAGCATCAAGGACCGTCAACCATGTCATCCCAAGCAGACAGATACTGGATCCCCTTAGAAAGGCACCAGAAACTAAGCCAAATGTTGAAGTCAATCTTTTTTTGTTGGTATTATGGCATCATCCTTTGACGGTATGATGATGCTCAGGACTAGGGTCACACCTGCCTGGAGCACATACTCAGAGCTCTATCATGTCTCTCTGCATACAGTCCAGAAAGGTACGTTTCAAGTCATTCACACAGTTGACAATGACAGAATCATACTTGTACCTGTTGTGGAGAGGCAAGTGCATGAGTGAGGTGGCGATTCTAGCACCTGACAAACAGCGGACAGTGACCTTTTTGTTGAACCTGGTGAGTGAGATATCAGTGTGTCTCACTATTGAGTTGCCAATGACTAGTATGTTTGGTTTACTGCTATGCCTTATGGGCTGCGTTGGTTTATTGTTGTGCCTAATGGGCTGTTTGAGAGACACTGGTGTGTTGACTACTGTGTGCGATGTGATTGGCAGTGTGTGTGGAATGTTTGTGAGTGTGGGGGGTCTCTATTTAGGTAAGTTTTTGTTGAGGACCCCTGCATAGGTGGGTGGGTGGCGACTCTGATGTGGGTGGTGTGGTGTCTGTGCTGGCAATTTCCACTGTCAGGAGTACTGAATGTGGTGAGAGAGCATGGATTCCAGCTTACTGATGTAGATGAATCTCTCGCAAGTAGAATTGTGTGCTAGGAGAAGGGGACTGTCCGTGAATATGAGAAAGTTGCTACACTGTCTCAATATGCCCATGTCGACCAGACTGGCAGAGGAAACTGATGGGAATTGACCAGACAGTGCACTGAGTACTTGGTGGAATTAGGGAGAGCAGGGTTTGTCCACAAAAACCCTAAATGTAAAAACTGGCATGAAGCACAAGTGCTAAAACCAAAACTAAGATGCTTAGAACAGCTTTGTAAATTTAGTCACGCTAACAAGCAGTAATAAGTGCAGAATAAGAGCACTTGACACACAGAACAGCAAACTAAGGTAATAAAGGAAGAAGACAGTTACAGTAAGAGCAGCTGAATAAAGTATAAACAATTTTTTTTTTTTTTTTTTTTTTTTTAGTGGAGAGGATGGAATAAATCAAGATTGATACTACAGGGGTTGTCCTTCCCAAATGCTCTATCGGTACATAGTGAATAGAGCTGAAGAGATGGAACTGGTAGGAGTGTCTGAAATCAAAATATGATCACTGTACTCAGTTGAGTGAGCAAATGAGATGGGCCCAGGAGCGTCTAAACACAAACTTACAGGTGTGGGGCAGGCAATTCCAAAGCCACCAAGATTAATACTACAAGAACAGAGGGCCTCGTAGTATTGGGTTTCCTGGCCTCCTGCAGGACTAGAAGAAAGTTCTCAGGAAAAAAAAAAAAACGGGGGTCAGAAAGGGATCAGAAGCCTAATCACCCACAAAGTCAGGCTCGGAATTGTTAAATGTGGATGGATAAAACATCATTTGTCTTGTGTGAGAGGATCCACTCTGTGAGGTAACTTGTGAAGATTGCTGTTTGCTAACTGTAAAAGAGGGAACCAGTGCTGTCTTGGCAAAAAGGGAAGGGGGTGAATCAAGATTTTTGGTTTGTCCTGCTTTATTTTCAGCAGAACTTTGAGTGGGAAGGGGGGATGTATAAATATCACCTTCCATGAGAAAGCACCCACCTTCCATAGCAGAGGATTTAGGACTCTGGCACAAAATTTTGGAAGTGGTCTGAAAGGGGAAGCAAAGATATCTACTTGAGGAGTACCCCATTAGCAGAGAATGTCCAGAAGCACATCCCCGTGAAGCATCCATTCAGGAGCTTGTGTCATGAACCTGCTTAGTGCATCTGCCAGAACATTCTGAGCTGAAGGAATATAAACAACTAGTAATGTGACCTTTGCTTGAGAAGCAATCTCCCAGGCCTGAAGGGCCAGCCTGCAGAGCAAGTATGACTGTGTCCCCCTGCTTGCTCACATACCAAAATATTGTGGTGTTGTCTGTGAACAGTTTCAGGGGCCTGGGTGGAGGGAGGACTGGATAGCTTTGAGACCCACAATCAATCAAAGCCCTCATCTATTTGATGTTGACATGCTTCTTTATGGAAGGAGACCAAAGGCCTTGGACTTTTATGTCACCCCCCACCCCAGGTCTGAAACATCTGTAAATAGCAGGGCTTGTAAAGGAAGACCAGGATTCAGAGATTTGTTGAATCTACCAGTGTAGCACTTTCTTCAGACAAAGGAGAAGAGGGAGAATAAACCCCAGATGATGAGCATGCTATCACCAGAGTGTTGTCAGAAACCTATGGGAAGTCTGGTTAAGGGTAACATGGGGATAACAAGATGCCATGAGCCCTAGCACTCTGAGAAACGCTGGCCAACACTGAAGTTAGAGGAAGCAACTGTTGGAAATAAGTCAAAGACTGCATTTTTTGCAGAGGGAGAAAAGCCATCATAATGTCTGTCCTTATTCTGCAACCCAGGAAAACCTGATCTCGAGAAGGGTGAAGGAAGACTTGTTGTACCTGACAGTGAACCCCAGGCTTTGAAGCAAGGATATGGTGGTTTGGAGGTTCTGTTGCAGAACACCTGGATGATTTGCTTGAATAAGCAGATCATCCAGGTAAGGGTAAATCAGATTTCTGTGAAGTCTGCAAAAGGCAATGACAGGAGCCAATGTGAAGACCCATGGAGGTGTGGAGAGTCCAAACAGCAAAGCACAGAACTGAAAATGAAAGGATGCACCAGAAAAACGTAAATTACCTGAACAGAGGGTGAATGGGCACATGAAGATATGCGTTCTTGATCTCTACAGAAACTATAAAGGCCTGAAGAAACAAAAGAGAAAAGTCTGCAGAGTGACCATATGGAAGGTGGGAACCTGAAGAAAAAAACAAGTTGGGACAGATCTAGAATTGGTCACCATGGACCATCTTTCCTGGAATAGAACCCTTCTCCTCTTTGCAGAGGGGGAACTTCCTGAATGGTCCCCGGAGAGCTCAAATTTTGAAGCACCTAAGGGAAAAGGAGCTGGTCTCAAAGGGGTTGAGGGATGGATTTGCCAACCATGTAAGTAGCCATTTTGAACAGAAAGGACTCATTTGTCTGTGGTAATGCTTGCTCATGATGAAAAAGTGAGGCGATGGGAAAGAGGAATGTTGGAGAGATTGGTCAGGTAGTCAAACTACCTAGATTGTCAGGAAAGGGGGTGGGGCTTTTGAGCTGAGGCTGGTTGAGACCTGGAGGAACTCTGCCCGTGTCCCTTTCTTGTGAGGGGGGGAGGGGTGTGTGTTTTCTTCCTCACAAAATGAGGTTTGGAAGGAAAATTTATAGGATACTTTGGGACTGGGGACACAAATGTGCTTCAGTTCCTGTAATTTTCCCTTTTTCTTGTAGAGATTTGAAAAGGGCAGCAGCATTAGCACCAAAAAGAGCAGAACTGTCGAGAGGTGCATCCATAAGTTTTGCCTTGATATCAGCCAAAGGCTGCAATCTTAGCCAGGAATATCTCCCAAGGAAGGTCCAGATGCAGCTGATCTAGCAGATACCTCAGCTGCATTATAACTGTACTTTATGGAGTGTCTAGTTACTTGGAAGGAGGCAGTCAAGGCAGGAAAGATGTGCTTTGTCTGCAGAATCAGGAAGATATGTCAACAGGCCAGAATATACTTAGACATTTGAGTCTGACAGTTAATGGCCCCGAAGGCCTAAGTAGATGATGATGTAGACTTTTACCTATCCTCTCCATTTCTAATGCAGGATTTTCCAGTAGTAGGCTTTCCTGAATATATTAGTATCTGCTGCAAGACCTCAGTAAATGGGTGCCTAAAGGGCCTCCTCATCCAGGCCATCAGCTTAAGCTGATTGAGGCTGGAGTGCATTAAACACCTCTGATCTTGTGTTAGTAGATCCAGACTAAGGAAGCTTGTGGTAATTGCCCCTGGCCATTTCCAAAAGGGAGAACCACAGCTGTCGGAGCCAGAAGGGAGTTACTACAATGACTTTCAAGGATGCCTTTGAATCTTCAGAAGTACCTTTGATGTTAGTGGAAAAGGAAGAAAAAAAAACAGGAACATTCCTGTCCAAGGAAATGAAAATGCATCTGTCTTCCAGGCCTTCTTGCATGGAGTCCTGGAACAGAAGATTGCCAACTGATTGTTCAGAGAGGAGGCAAAGAGGTCTACTTAAGGAACTCCCTACAGATGGAACAAATCTTGGACGAAAGAAAAGTTGTGTAAAATCTTACCACAACCATAGATATCCTCCTCTTCCACGCTGCAGTATTCAGTACATATGGGTTTACTACTCTTGCTACCCGAACGTCTGGCCAGTATACAAACATTTCAGTCACAGTATGGTGTGTGGGACATCTGAAGTGACTAGCAGAACATGGGCCATAAAATTGATGTCTGCGCACACCAGCCCTCAAAACTGGAAGCCCAAGTCGAAACCAGTCCTTATAAGGGTAATGCCAGTCCTGCGCCTTCCAAAAAGGGAAATTCTGTACAAAGAGGGATAGATGGGTGGGAAGGAATACTGCAACATGGAAGAGGACGACGTCTATGGTTATGGTAAGATTTTGCACAACTTTTCCATGTCCTTCTATTCAAATATTTCAGTATTCAGTACATATGGGTGAATGCCATAGCTCACTGTGAGGAAGAGGGAGGTGGCCTAGTAGAGTTGCCCAGGAATCTATGGAGGATAGCCCTGGAAAATCCAGCTCTGGCCTTAGAAATGTGGTCCAACTTGTAATGTTTGGTGAAGGTATGTACTGAAGACCAAGTGGCTACTTCCAGTATAGTGGAGGTATCCAAACTCCCTGAAGAAGGGCCCAGAGGAGGCCATTGCCCTGGTGGAGTGTACTTTGACAGTACCTTGCAGGGATTTCCCATGGTGTTTGTAGCAAAAAGTAATAGCTTTGGAAATCCATGTTGAAATGGTTTGTTTGGATACTGCCTTCCCTGCGGTGGAAGGAGACAAATAGTTGATCAGCTTGTCTGATGGACCTGGTTTTAAATCTGAGCTGTCTGTGCACATCCAGGGAATGAAGTACTGTCTCCCTGTGGGCTAGGGAAGAAGGTGGGTAAGGTGGATGGCTTGATTTAGGGAAAGGTCATTCACCACCTTGGTCATGACGGAAGGGTCAGGTTCCAACAGTAACCCTGTCTGTGTGGAATACTAGGAAGGGTGGCATAGCATGATGGCTTGCAACTCCAACACTCTCCTGGCTAATCAAGGCCACAAACAGAACAATCTTCCATGTGCAATGTTTTAGGGAAGCTTTAGCAGCTGGCTAGAATGGGGAGGGGGGAAACGTGAGCTTCTCAAAAACATAGTTCAGGTCCCATGGAAGGGGAGAGGGTTTCCTAGGTGGTCTGAGATGAAGACCCCTTTAAGGAACAGCTTTGCAGGCAGACTAGAAGCTAGGGGGATCCAGGGGAAGACGTGCTGAAATGGCAGACAAATGGGTCTGAAAGCTAGCCCTGTCTGCAATAGTTCACACAGGTAAGACAATACTAAGTCTCAATTTTCAGCAGGTCCAACTGCCTTTCGAGACACCATACAGAGAACCTCTTCCATTCTGATAGGCAAGATTTCCTAGTATTTTGGTTTCCTGGCCTCCTGCAGGACAGTGAGCACATCCTCATTGTAAAAGTGTCTGAAATGGATCAGAATCGTATCACCCACAGGGTGAGATGAAATGATTGTCACTGTGGGTGTATTTGGGATCCCTTGTGCCGTTTCAGAAAGTCCACTCTGAGGGGTAACTTGTGGTGATTGCCCTTGGATAGCTGTAAGACGAGGGGAAACAAATGCCATCTTGGCCAATAGGGAATCACCAGCAAGATTTTTAGTCTGTCCTACTGGATCTTCAGCAGGACCTTATGAACAAAGGTGAAGGGGGAATGCAGAGAGAAACATCCCCTTCCAGGAAACTGAAAAGGCATCTGTTGTCATAGCCTGTGGTTCTGGAAGTCTGATGCAGAAGGAAGCTGACTGTTGGAGAAGGCAAAAATGTCTATTTCAGGTGTACCATGTCCAGGAAGACATTCCAGTGCAGCATCCATTCGTGTCTGTCATGGATCTGCTGAGGGAGTCTGCCTGAGAATTCTGTTGTGAAGGTATGTAAACCACCTGTAAGGTTACTGCCTGGGAGGTGGCCAGTTCCCCCACCAGAAGAGCTAGTCTGCAAAGCCAATAAGATTTGTTTTCCTCCCTGCTTGCTGAGATACCACAGCACTGTGGTATTGTCTGTAAAGATTTTTAGGGGTCCTGGTCAGAGATTGGTTTGGAAGGCCCACAAGGTCAATATTGCCCTCATCTGATATTGATGTGTTCTTTCCTGTGTGGCCCTGACCACACTCCCTGCACTGTCAGGTACCCCAGAGTTGCTCCCCAGCTGAAGACTGAGGCATCTGTGTGCATGATTTGTTTGAGTTAAGATGGTTGGAGGGGAAGACCTGGGTTGAGATTCACCTGATTCAACCACCAATGAATTTTCTGTCTGAGGCAAGGCAGGAGGGTTACCCTGTACTTGAGGGGCTGGGAGTGCTGGGTCCAAACTGACCTGAGGTACCATTGCAGTTTCTTTATATGGAGTCTTGCTCAAGATAATATGGGGATAGTGGACGCCATGTAGCCCAGGAGCCTGAGGTACTGCCTTGTGGTCAATTCTGTGGTCTGAAGGACCAGAAGTAGGTGTGTCAAGCTTTCTTCCTTCTGGGGGGGGGGTGTAGGCTTTCATGACGTCTGTACTTATCCTGCACCCCAAGACAAAAGTCTTGTGTAGATTCCAGTTGGGATTTTGGAAAATTGATCTGAAATCCCAGGAACTGCAGGAGAGTAATGGCAACTTGTAAGTGTTGCAGGAGGGCCAGTTTGCAGTCTGCCTGTATGAGGTCATCCAGGTAAGGGAATATCCGTATTCCTTTTGTCCTGCAGAAGGCAATAACTGGAGACAGACATCTGGTGAAGATTCTGGGTGCAGTGGAAAGCCCAAAGGGCAAAGCAGAGAACTGAAAGATTGAGGAGTCCACATAGAACCTCAGATATTTCCTGAAACTGGGCCTTACATGGATATGAAGGTAGGCATCCTCAATATCCAAGGTGGCCATGAACCCTTGAAGGAGGAGTAGCTGAAAGAGTGCTGGTAAGGTAAGCATCCTGAAGGTTGGTACCTGAAGGAAGAGATTGAATAGTGAGGTCCAGAATTGGCCTCCAGGGACGGTCTTTTCTTGGAACCATGAAAATCCTGAAGTAGAAGCCTCTTCCTTTTGCAAACAGTGGAGCTGTTTAAATGGTGCCTTGAGCCATAAGGTTGTCTATCACTGACAATAATAGGGGTAGCTGTTCTTTTGGGGGTTGTGGGATACCCTCTCTCTTTGGAGGCAAGAGCCAGGTCATAAAATACCAGTCTTCTATTATAGAAAGGACCCATTTGCCTGAAGTGACAAGTCTTCACATCTGGAGATCATGAGAGAGACGCAATGAGAGAGGGATAGAGGGAGAAAGTTGGGGCTCTAAGGTCGGCAGGTAGTCACACACTACCTGCCCTGAAAGGGTGGCCTCTGGCTAGTAGATGGGGAGGCTCTGGTAGGAGTGGGTTGCTTCCTAGAGATTTTCCTAAGCCTTGTGGAGGCAGAAAAGCATAAGTGTTTTCTCAAATTCTGTTTTGCTGGGGAATTCCTCTGGAATTTTGTAATAGGAGAAACCAGCAGCTATTTTAAATTGTGCATCTCTTTCCCCTTCTGTTGTAATTTCTTGAATAAGTCTACCACTTTTGTTCCAAACAGGGCTGTACTGTCCAAAGGAGCATCAACCAGCTTTGCCCTAAAATCATCTGGCAGAGGTTGAAGACGTAGCCAGGAGTACCTTCTCAAGGCAGTTGCTGATGCTGCTGACCTGTCTGAGGCCTCAGCAGCATCGTAACTGCACTTGAGAGAGTGCCTGGTAACCTGAAAAGAAAGGGCAACAATGGAAGACAGTGAAGCTTTGGCTGCAAAATCAGGACAGTCTGACAATTCCTTTGAGATAACTCTCCAAAAAGGATAAGGCATATTTATCTTGTGTCACTGATAGCTGGTCTGAACGTCAGAGTGGCAGAAGTATATATATATTCTTACACAAGCATTCCATGGTTTTGCTGTCCTTGTCTGCAGGGAGGAGGCTGGTGGAAGGCAATAGTTTTGAAGCCTTGTCAGTTGAAATGGAAATTGTGGCAGGGTCTGTAACAGGACACAATTAGAAATTTAGCAATCTCAGGGACTTTATAAAACCTGTCCGGTCTGCATGGGGCAGGGGGCTGAGTCCGAGTTCAAAGATGCTGCTGAAAATAAAATCAAGACCCTTTTCACCAAAGGCAAGCGCCCGATCTGGTGGACCCCAGCCATAAACAAACTTTACAACAAGAGGAGAAAGCTACTACAAGATAGAGCAAAATCCCTAAAAGGGAAGACATCTCTTATCAATACTAGTAAAAAACTACGATCACTCATAAAATCATCCAAGGCCAACTTTGAGAGAAAAATCGCCAAGGACTCAAAAGACAATCATAAGGCCTTCTTTAGCTATGTTAGAAATCTGGGTGGAAACTCCCAGATATGCTCAGAATTAGTCCAAAATATACAAAAATCACTGAACCCACAGACCTTGCAAACATACTGGCAGACAGGTTCAGTGAAAATTTCTCCCCTCCCTCCCCCCCAAAAGGAGAAATATCTATCCCAGCAGAGTGTAGCCTCCCAATCATCTCAAATGCCCAGGTGAGAGCTGCTCTCTCTAAAGCGAGAAACACAGCATCAATGGGACCGGATGGTGTCCCCGGCTGTGTGCTACACGAACTCAATGAGGAACTAAACCCACACATAAGGCTGTTGTTTAATCTTAGCCTTACCACAGGATATGTACCCAAAGAGTGGCGTACGGCAACTGTGGTCCCACTCCACAAAGGCGGTGCTTCTACGGACCCTGGTAATTACCGCCCCATAAGCTTAACAAGCCTGGTCTGCAAAGCTATGGAGAGGATCATAATGGAACTCGTAAATAAAGACATAGGGGGACCTACAGACATTGGATCCTACCCAATTCGGCTTTGTCAAGGGCAGATCATGCCTCTTGAACTTGGTCGACTTTTTGAAACAGTCACCAAGGCCATTGATGAGGGTAAGGCAGTTCACACAGCCTACCTTGACCTTGCAAAAGCTTTCGACACAATACCCCACTCGGGTATCATAGAAAAGCTCACCAGCTTAAATGTAAACCCATATGTCACAAGATGGGTTGCAAACTGGCTCAAGGACAGAACCCACAGGGTTAGAATTGCTGGTGCCATGTCAGACTCCAAGCCGGTCACAAGCGGTGTCCCACAGGGCTCAGTCCTGGGCCCCCTCTTGTTCGGCATCTACTTTTCAGAAGTGCAGACAAACATAGGAGGATTGTGGCCGACAGTTTGCAGATGACTGCAAACTGGGCGCCATAGTTGAAAATCCATCAGACACAGATATCCTTCAGAGAGGTCTCATAGAAATGGATAACTGGTGCCAGAGCCATGGCCTTAAGCTAAACGCCAAAAAATGTATAGTCATACCCTTTGGTAAAAACAAGGTAACCCCAAGTTACCACATAGGTGGCAATCCATTAAGCACAGAAGAGGTTATCAAGGACCTGGGGACCCAAGTTGACAGTAACCTTTCTTTTGACACTCACATTGCCAAAGTGGTTAGGAGGACCTTCTACATTGCCCACCTGATTATGAAGGGATTCACATCCAGATCAAGGGAGGTCATTGTTCCCCTGTACTCTTCACTTATCAGACCAATGATCGAGTACAATGCCCCATTCGGAATGTATCTTACCCGACACCTGCAGCAATTGGAAGGACCCCAAAAGTTCCTCACCAAAAGGATAAAGGGGCTCAAAAATATGCCATATGCTGCCTGACTGAAGAAACTCCAGCTCTATTCAGTTGCATACCGTCTGCTCAGAGGTGACCTGTGCCTGACATACAAGGCCATGTCCAACCCGGAATTAATGGACATGCTCCACCTCAAAAAATCCAAATCCACCAGAGCCACAAGAGCAAGAGACTTAAACCTCAACACGGATATAAATAGGACGTGCTGGAGGGACAGATTCATCACCCAGAAACTCCTTATGCTGTGGAACAGAATCCCGGTCCATTGAGAGAGCACCTCGCTGGCTCTGTTCAAGAGGAATCTTGACCAGTGGATGGGAGATCGTAGGTTTACCCCGGGGATCATCTCTGTATCACTGCTGGACAGAGGCACGGCAAACTAATGGGTATAGCATTCTTCAACCTAAGGGGTGGTGAAAGCCACACAACTCTGGCTAGGCTTATAAATGCCCTAGGGCAGATAGCCTAGTATGAACCTATGAACCTATGAAAAGGCATCCAGAAAGGCAGGCAGAATTGGAACAGCAGTAGGAGTTGGGAAATCCATTTGAAAGAGGTCATAATACCTTTTTGTACCTCTGTCATTTCAGAAGATTCCCACTTAATGTTCCTTCATTTTGGTAATAGTTTCCCCAAAGGTTAGATCCTCTGCTGGGGAGTCAGGATCAACAGATTCTTCCTCTGGGGAGCCATATCCCAGGGGAGAAGGCAGCTGAAGGGTATATGAAAGGGATTCTTCAGAAGAACAATCAGAGAATTCCTCCACTTCCTTCTGTACATCTGAGGCCTAGGGCTCAGTATAGGAGGAGGAGGAATTGTGGATGTTCCTGGAGTGGTAGCCGCAAGGCCATAAAGGCATTAAATAGGCTTTGGCTGAAATCCTGCCAATCCAGGGTACTTTCAGAAGCAGGAGACACATGCTTTCTTTTTTCCTTCTTAGACGGCCTAGCGGGCGTCTGAATGGAGGATAGATAAGCAACAGATTAGAGAGTTAAGAGGGGGTAGGAGGGAGTAACTGAATACTGAAACATGGAAGAGAAGGACATCTAAGGTTATGGCAAGTTCTTACACAACTATTCTATATCTTTCTATTCTCATGTTGCAGTATTCATTACAGTAGGAAGAGTACCAAAGCTTTTAGGTATGAGCCTAGGTGGAGGAGTGAGGTCCCTGGTCAATGAGACCTTGTAGACTAGATCCGGTAAACCCTGCTCTAAGCTCCCTGCTCTAGCTCTGGAAACTTGGTCCAATTTATGTTTGGTAAAGGTGTGCACTGAAGCCCAAGTAACAGCGTTAAAACTGAGGTGTAATCAACCCCCTTGAAAAAGGCAGCGGAGGAAGCAGCTGCCATGGTGGAGTTGGATTTGACGTGTCCATGTAAAGTCTTCCCTTGACTGGAATAGCATATACCAATGGTCTTGGAGATCCATGAAGAAATGGTCTGTTTAGAGACTGCCTTCCCTAAAGCCCTTGGGTGGAAAGAAATGAACAGTTGGTCAGACTTTCTAATAGGTTTGGTTTTGTCTAAGTAGTACCTCAGTTGTCTGTGGACATCTAAAGAATGAAGAGTCCTCTCTGAGGGATTCTGAGTGTGAGGGTAAAAAAATGGTAGGTTAATGGTCTGGTTTAATGAGAGCTCATTAACCACTTTAGGCATGAAGGAGGGCTTAGTCCTGAGAGCAACTCTGCCCTTGTGGAAGATAAGGTAAGGAGGGATAGCCATAAGGGCTTGTATCTCAGATACCCTCCTGGCAGATGTAAAGGCCACATCTCTGAAGCATCCATTCGTGATGAGAGGGTGCTGAAGTTCTGAGAGCATCTGCCATAACATTCTCTGTGGAAGGGATGTACACTGCTATCAGATGAATCTGCAGTGATGATGCCAATGTCCAGATCTGGATGGCTAGGCTGCAGACAGGGTAGGAACTTGGTCACCCCCCCCCGTTTATGTACCACAGGACAGTCACGGTCTGTGATCACTTTCAGGTTCCTGGGCATAGGGCTGATTGAAAGGTTTGTAGGGCTAGAAGTGCCCTCATTTCCCTGATGTTGATATGGTCCCTTTGTCTTAATGTGGACCATTGTCCCTGCACAGTGAATTGCTTCTGGTTGTGTAGTAGCACTGCACCCCATCCCATGTCGGCATCTGTAGAGATCTGTTGTAGGGTGTAGGTACCTGTAAGGACGTTCCCTGGTACAGGTTGATGGCACTGGTCCACCACTAAAGTTCCCTCTTCAGACACTGAAGGAGGGGAGGGGATGTCCATAGGTTGACCGTGTTGGCTCCAGAAACTCTTCAGTATCTACTGGATTTTTCCCATGTCTTGCCAGGGGCAACATGGGTATCAGGGATGCCATGTGGCCTAACATCCTTAGGAATTCTTGTGCTGGCAAAGAAGTGAGGGTGATAAGTTTGTTGAGGGAGAGGTCCATGGTCCTTCGGACTGGAATGAAGGCCTTTATGTTGTCTGCTCTTATCCTGCATCTCAGGAAGACCAGGTCTTGAGGGGGGATCAGGTGACACGTTTCCTAGTTTATAGTGAATCCTGAGTCAGGGTGATTATCACCTGTTGTAGGACTTGACTATCCTGATGAAGAATTAACAGGTAGTCTAAATATGGGTATATTTGTGTACCCCCCCTTCGAGTTCTGCAGTGAGCAATAAAAGGTTCTAGACACTTCGTGAACACTCGTAGACAGTACAAAGAGCAATGCACAAAATTGAAAATGTCAGGAACCTACTGCAAAGCATAGGAATTTCATGTAATCTGGGTGTATAGGAATGTGAAGGTAGGCTTCCTTCAAATCCAGAGCTACCATGAAGGCTTGTGTTGGTATGAGTGGTAGGAGGAAAGCTAAGCTAATCATTTTGAAACTGGGTACCTTGAAGAACTGGTTTAGGAAAGATAAATCCAGAATTGGTATCCATGGACCATCTTTTCTTGGTACCAGAACATTTTGGAGTAAAACCCTTTGTTTCTTTGTAGGGTAGGTACCTGTTCTATGGTGCCCTGAGCTAGCAACTGTTGAATGATGGTGGGGAAAAGATGAGTTTGGTTTGATGGAGGTTGAGGAATCCCCTGGAAAGGGGGGGGAACATCCACCCAATCATAAAAGTACCCTTGCTGGAAAGGACCCACTGTTCTGATGCGATTTTCTGCCAGGAGGGTAAGGAAAGGGTGAGACAAAGGGATATGGGAGTGTTGGAGTTTAGATGGTGGAATTCACAGTGGAGATGGTCTGGTTTGGTCAGACAGACTCCGAAAGGGGGTGGACGAAGGGGTGGAAGGAAACCTAGGAGCAGAGCTTTTCCTAGCTTGCCTACGTCCCTTTGGCTGAGGTGCTGAGTGGGAGGACCATCTCCTGACAACAGAAGTTCTTTGTGGATAGTTTCTGTGATATCTGGGGATAAGAGACACCAGTAAATGCTTCAGGTTTTGTAGTTATTTTCCCTTTTCCTGAAGGAATTTGGAGACTTCTGCTGAAGCTTAACCAAAAGGGCTTTATGGTCCAGTGGAGCATCAAGCAGTTTAGTTTGCACATCCATAGGTAGTGGCCGAAACCTCACCCAGGAATATCTCCTCAGCACTGAACCTGATGCAGCAAATTTTGAGAAGGCTTCCACAACATCATAGCTGCACTTGGACTAACTAGTCACCTGAGATGCTGTGGAAAGTAGGGTGTTGATTTTTTTTTTTGGTGAATCAGGTACCTGAGAGAGGAGGGTAGCAGCTTTGGAAAGGGTGTCTAGGACATACCTAGCCATGTGGGTTTGGTAATTAACAGCTCTTATAGCCATAGTGGAAGAGATGTACACTTTTTCCTAGTCTGTCCATGAATTTGCAGTAGGATAGAGAGCAGAAGTTAACTGTCTGGAAGATGCATCAGCAGAAACTGCAGTAAGTGCTGGGTCTGCAAGTGGGTTTTTGAAAAGGAATTGGCTGTCCTGCGGCACCTTGTAAAAAAACGGTCTGGACATTTAGAGGCTAGGAGTTGGGAATCTGGGGCCTATGAAGCTGCCAAGAAGGCATCTTGGAAGTCAAGCAACAAAGGAGGGACAGCAGAAGGAGAAGGTTGTTCCATTTTCAGCAGGTCAAAGTACCTTTTCTTAGTGTCAGTGACCACGGGGGCCTGCCACTTAAAATGTTTGCTCATGAGAGAAATGTGTCCCCAAGTGTGAATTCTTCCCCAGAAGACTCAGGGAGGATAAGATCCTCTTCCTCTGGAGTGATAAAATCCTTTGGGGAGTCAATGTGTGAACTGTAGGTCAGTGATTCCTCAAAACAGGAGGAGTACTCATCCCTCTGATACCTCTAGAGGGTGTACTGAAGAAGCAGTAGCTGGTGGTTGTTGGGTCTAAGGCCTGGAATGCCTTAAAAAGACTCTTGGGGAAAAAAAAACTTTCCACCCAGGAACAGGCTGAGGTTCAGGATGTTTGTTTTTGTTTCTTCTTCATAGGGGCAGAAGGCTGAATGTGTGGGAGCTGACGTCTGGGTGGATTGTAGGGAAAGAGCACGTCTTTCCGACTGTATGATCCGTGGCTCCCCTCCACCATCAGGACCTGATGGCTGATTATCCTCAGCAGACAAATGCAGTTTCCGCTATCCCAGCTTCAACTGAGGTTCCCGGGCATGGTTGGGAAAAGTACAGTTGTGTACACTTACCATAAAATATAGATGTGCATTCACTGTTGCAGTCATCACATTCGGGTTATCCCTGCCAGGGTAGCCCTCGGCCGGCCAGAATATCAGAGACTTAGTATTTCTGCGTCGTTTGCTGTCACTTGAGGACTGACATCACGTCGTCAGTAGTATAAAGTAAAGCAGCAGACGCCATTACATCAGTTTTTCTTGCCCTACCTGTCAGGAGCCTCCAAGTAGGAGGCCAGGCTCTGGTGGAAGAATCCCACCAGTGGAAAATAAATACCAATATGTCCCTTGTAAGGAAAGAACAATAAGGAAGAATGGTAATAAGAAAGAGAAGAATGTGGGAGGGAAACCAGGACTACAACAGTGAATACCACAAATGTAGATGTTAGAGTGCAAGTGTACACAACTGTACTCTGTTCGTGTTTCACTGTTGCAGTCATCACATTTGGGTTGATTCCCAAATCTGAAGAAATAGGTGAAGGCAGTCAAAGAAAAGTACAGTTTTGTACCTACCATAAATGTAGATGTTAGAGTGCCAATACAGCTGCAGTAATCACATATGTGTTCTCTGCCGTCAGGCGGGTCCTCGGTCGGCCGAATTCCAAAGTCTAGGTCCGGCATCGGTTGTTGTCGCTTTCTTTCCTGACGTCAGTGCGACGGGTATACAAGACACAGCCGATGCCATATTCTTCAGTCTTTTCTTGCCCCAGATGTCAGGTGCCCCCCAGAAGGCAATACATAAATTATATATATATATATATATATATATATATATATATATATATATATATATATATATATATATATTCAAGCAATGCAATGTAATCAAAAAACAGTAGCTGCAAGCAAATACACCATAGGAGGATAACCCAAATTAGGTTGTATGAGGAGGTGTTAGCCACTAATCCTTTACCAAGAGGGGAAGGAGGGAGGGAAACCTGTACTGCAGCTGTATTAGCACTCGAACATCTACATTTATGGTAGGTACAAAACTGTACTATGTTCATCGTGCATACAGCTGCAGTAATCACATATGGGTAGAATCCCAAAGCTACGCACAGGGTGGTAGGCACTAGGTGGAACTGGGATGAGCCAGAATGCCCTGCAACATAGCAGTGGCAAAGCCTGCTCTAGTTTTGGAATATAAAGGCAGGTAGTAGTGTTTTGTGAAGGTATGTACAGAACTCCAAGTGGCTGCCTCCAAAATATCTTTGGTAGGAACTCCTCTGAAAAAGGCTGTAGAGGTAGCTGTGGCCCTGGTGGAGTGTGATCTGATGCCTGTAGGGACAGATTTCCCATGATAGGAGTAACAAAATCGTATGCAGTGGCCTATCCATTTTGAAATAGTCTGTTTGGTAACAGGCTTCCCTTGAGTTCCCACAGCATAGGACACAAAAAGTTGTTCTGATTTCCTGAAAGGCTTTGTTCTGTCCAAATAATAACGTAGCTGTCTATGGATGTCTAAGGAATGTAGCAGCCTTTCCCCTTTGTTTTGAGGATTGGGGTAAAAGGTAGGCAAGTGTATGGCTCGATTTAAAGCTACCCTGGATACCACTTTAGGCATAAAAGACGGGTTGGTTCGAAGGGAAACCCTGTCCTGATGGAAGATGAGAAAGGGCTGCACAGCCATGAGGGCTTGTAGTTCCGAAACCCTACGAGCTGAGGTAATGGCCAGAAGGAAAGCTGTTTTCCAGGACAAATATTGCAAATCTGTTGAGGCAGCTGGTTCAAAGGGAGGCAATGTTAATTTTTCTAAAATGTAATTAAGATCCTAGGCTGGCACTGGTTGTTTCCTTGATGGTCTTATATTTTTAGCCCCTCTGAGGAACTGTCTTAAAAGTGGGCGAGAGAATAACGGTGGATCCGTGTTGAATTCTGCAGAAATGGCAGAGGCATGGATTTTTATGGAGGAAAATGAAAGTCCACTGTTCAGCAGCTCAGCTAGATACTGTAATACCCGAGGCAAATTCAGTTTTCTAGGGTCCTGGCCTTTTTTCTCATTCCAAGAGCAAAACCGTTTCCATTTTGCGGAATAAGCCTTTCTAGTAGATGGCCTTCGGGGCTCCAGAATGATGTCCTGCACCTCTTTGGGGAGTAGGGTCTGTTGTGGTGTTAAGGAATTTTCCATGCAGCGAGATTGAGTGTTTTCAGCTGACTGTGAAGAGTTTTGTAGCTGTGCTGAGTCAGCAGAAGAGGTATTAGAGGTAGAGGCCAGGGAGGAGTATGTGTTAGGCTCCTCAGGAGTGGGTACCGGTGCTGTCTTGGCCAGTCTGGAGCAATCAGCATCATCTTCGGTCTGCTCTTGCATTCAAGAGCACCTTGGGTAGAAGAGGAAGAGGTGGGAAAGCATACACTGTCCATGCTGTCCAACTGAATGAAAGGGCATCCACTCTCCAGGCCTTTGGATGAAAGGTCCTTGAACAAAACTTTTCCAATTGATGATTCCTGTGGGAGGCGAATAGATCTATGTCTGGCCTCCCCCACGTTTGGATTATCTTTGTAAAAACCTGAGGATGCAACTTCCATTCGTGCGGATCGGTCATATTTTTGCTTAGATTGCCTGCCAGCGTGTTTTCCAAACCTGGCAAGTACTGTGCTTGAAGTTCGATTTGCCATTCCAGAGCCAAGTTCCAAAGTGTCATGGCTAGTCTGCACAGGGGGTATGAATGTGTTCCTCCCTGTTTGTTTATGTACCACATTACTGTGGTGTTGACTGTTCTTATCAGTAATTGTCCTGGATGCAGGAGGTCCTTGAATGCTGTAATTGCATTTATCACTGCTAGCATTTCTTTTTGATTGATGTGAAGGTGCTTTTCCTTTTGGGACCATTTGCCCTGAATGCACCTGCCTGTCATGTGCGCCCCCCAGGCGTAATCTGAGGAGTCTGTTGTGATGACTTGATTTGCTTGAGGCTTGCAGAATGGGAGACCTGTGTTTGTTTGACATGCTTGTGCTTGGGCCCACCATAGAAATTCCTTTTGCAAACATGGAATTATTGGTATTGTTTCCAAACTGTGGCTGTGTTGAGACCATAGGTTTTTTAGGTACCATTGAAGTTTTCACATATGCAACTTTGCACATGGGATTAAAAGAATGCAAGATGCCATGAAGCCCAGAGCCTGCATGATTGTCCTTGCAGTAAGCCTGGTACAATTTGCTAGTATTTTGAAGTACTGGGTTAGTTGCCCCTGTTTTTCTGGCGTAAGGTAGGCCATCTGGGTGTTTGTGTCCAAGTTGGCACCCAGGAAAGTTATTTTCTGAGATGGTGTTAGCCTGGATTTCTCTTTGTTGATTGTGTATCCCAGAGAATTCAGCAACCGTGTTGCATAAGCCAGATGTTCCAGAAGTATATGCTTGCTGTCCGCTTGGATCAGGCAGTCGTCCAAATAAGGGTAAATTTGTATCCCTTGAAGTCTGCAGTAGGCAATTACTGATGCCAGGCATTTCATGAATACTCTGGGCGCAGCAGATAAGTCAAAGGGCAATGCAGAGAATTGATAGTGGATTGAACCTGCAAGAAATCTGAGGTATCTTCCGCAGCTTTGTCGGATTGGGACATGCAGGTATGCCTCCTTGAGGTCCAATGTTACCAGCCAAAACTCCTTGCCCAGCATGGGAAGAAGCTGCTGTAATGTGAGCATCTTGAATTTTGGTACGAGTAGAAATGTATTTAGGATGGACAAGTCCAAAATGGGTCTCCAGTCGGTTCCTTTCCTTGGTACCAGAAATAGTCTGGAATAAAAACCTTGACCTTGTTCGTGAGTAGGTACCTCTTGAATAGCTTTCATGTCCATGAGTTTTGAAATTTGTATTTGTGCCTCTGCCCTTTGATTGTGTGGCAGGTTTGGCATGCCTCTCATTTTTGGAAGAGTGTGAAAATGAAATCTGTAGCCTCTGTTTATAATGTCCAGGATCCATTTGTCTGTTGTGATATGCCAATTTCTTGTAAATAATGCCAGCTTTCCTCCCAAGGGAGCTGCCAGCTGAGACTTGCTTGGCATGAAAAGGAGGAAGTCATTGGGTTTGTTTTCTCTATTGTTGTGCACTGTCTTCGCCACCTCTTGGTGCTGGAGTTTGCCATTGTCTGCCTCTATATGATCCTTGAGATTGTCCTATGCCCCTTGTGCGCCTGTATCTACCTCTTTGGGGCTTGTCCGTGGCTGGAAAGAACCAGTTTTTAGAAGGCCAATTTCTGCTAAAACGAGGTGGTTGTACCTGTAGAAAAGCCTTGACAGTTTGCATAGATTTAGCTTTTTCTTCCATTTTCCGTAGCATCTCCTCAGCATTAGTACCAAATAGTACATCCTTTTGTAAAGGAGCATCTAGTAGTTTAGCTTTAACATGATCAGGCAAACTTTATTCCCTAAGCCAGGCATGTCTATGAATGACTGATCCTGTAACAGCAGCTCTACTCGAGGCCTCTAAGGCATCATAGCCACATTGTAAGGTGCGTTTACCCACTTGTTCTGCACTATGCATCATATCCTGCAATTCCTTCAAATCTGGTTGTTCAGGTTGAGACATTTTATTTCTTAATTGTGATAACAGAAACTGCTGATATTTAAGCATATGGAACTGACAATTTAAGGCCCTCATGGCTAGGGTGGCCGAGGTGTATACCTTTTTTCCCCACCTTTCTAAGGATCTAGATTCTCTTTCGGAAGGTAGTGGATTCTTGGCAGTAGAGGCCTTCATTCCCTTGGGGCCTTGAGAAATGGTTTCAGGGTCAGCATTATGGCTTTTGAAAAGAAATTGGTGAGAGTTAGGAACTCTGTAGTACCTATCAGGTTTGACTGGGGCAGGAGGCAGGAATCCGGATTAAGACAAGCCTCCGAGTAAACATCATCAAGTATGTCCAAGACAGGAGGTATAGCCAGAGGTCTGTGTTGAGGTAAAAGAAATTCCCTAAGCCTTTTCTTGGAATCAGAAAAGTCTTGGCCTTCCCAATGGAAGTGTTCCCTCAAGGTGTGCAAGGTTTCCCCAAAAGAAAAATCCTCTGGGGGAGATACAGAAGGAATGGACTGTTCTGCATCAGAATCTTCATAAGGGGAGTACGAGTGTTCCTCTACATCAGAATGTTCTGAGAAAATGGAGCCCTGTTCAGAAGAGGGAGAATCTTCCTCCACTCTGGGTCTCTTGTCTGGAGGGGGTTAGGAACCCCTGATAAGAGTAATTAAATCCTCAGCCATTTTAAGCATCTGCTTTTTAGGCATGGGGCCTGGGGATGGGCCCTGAGCAACAGGCCTCTTGGGATGCATGGCTGATTTGGACTTAGTAAAGGCCTTAATGGAAAAGGAAGATGAGGGTCTAAACACACCCTGGGTGGAAGTGGACCTGTCCACATTAGGAGGCTCTACACTCACAGTGGCTTCGGTGGTTGTAGTCTGAGTAAGGGCCGAGGTACCTGCGGTCTCGGGTACAGAAGACACCGCCAAGGACGTGTCGTCGGTAGTCAGGGACTGCATAGGCATCTCACTGAGAACCGGACCACGTGCAGCCGGTTTTGGCGTGGTGTCGGAGGAGACCGCGGACCTCACGTGTCGGTCCTTGTCCTAGCGGTTTTTGGACAAAACGGTAGTCTCCGACGACATTTTATAATCAGAGGCTTTACCAAAATAATGTTGGGCGAACTCCGCCCGACGCTTAATAGTGCGTTTATTGAAAGTAGCGCAAGAGAGACAGCCCGAGACGTCGTGGTCTGGGCCTAAACAAGGTATGCAGAGGGAATGTAAATCCTTATGCGGTATTTGCTTCCCACAAGAAATACAATTGTTAACTTTGTCCGACATCGGTCTGAGGCAAGAAAAGTTTCCCCAACGGGGTACTTAGCTTTAAAGAAGACTTTGGTTTCCAATTTTTCGTAAATTCAGGAGCTGGCCGACCGGCACTTGCGAACTGCTTCTGCTTCGGGCACCGCGCGGCAAAAAAGACTGAAGAATATGGCGTCGGCTGTGTCTTATATACCCCTGTCGCACTGACATCAGGAAAGAAAGTGACAACAACCGACGCCGGACCTAGACTTCGGAATTCGGCCGACCGAGGACCCGCCTGACAGCAGAGAACCCATATGTGATTACTGCAGCTGTATGCACGATGAACATCGCACAGCTGTGTACACTTACCATAAATGTAGATGTTAGAGTGTATTCACTGTTGCAGTCATTACATTTGGGTTATCCTGCTGGCAGGTTGCCCTCAGTCGGCCTGAATTCCAAAGTCTTGGGTCCTGCGTCGGTTGCTGTCGCCTCTTCCCTGACGTCAGGTCGTCAGGGGTATAAAAGCTGTAGCAGACGCCATTTTCTTCAATTTTTCTTGCCCCAAATGTCAGGTGCCCCCAAAAGGGTAGGCTAAAAATATGTAAAGACATACATGCATCAAAATAAACCTTACCTTCATCTACAAGCAAATACACCACATAGGTTGTATAGATTAGAGAAGTAAAGAAGTTCCAGCAAAAATAAGCTGGATGGCAGATGAGTAACCTGGACTGCAACAGTGAATACACTCTAACATCTACATTTATGGTAAGTGTACACAACTGTACTATGTTCATGTTTCACTGTTGCAGTCATTACATTTGGGTAGAGCCCCAAAGCTATGGTTGCGTGGCTGGAGCTAAACAGCATTAGGAGCGGCTATGAGGCCCTGCAGAACTGCAGTGGCAAAGCCTGCCCTGGATTTAGAGTAAAGTGGCAGACTGTAATGTTTTGTAAAGGTATGCACCGAGCTCCAAGTAACAGCCTCTAAAATGTCTTTGGTTGGTACTCCCCTGAGAAAGGCTGCAGAAGTGGCTGCAGCTCTGGTTGAATGTGGCCTATTGCCCTTAGGCACTGGTTTGCCATGCTGTGAGTAGCAGCAACGAATGCAGAGACCTATCCACTTTGAAATAGTCTGCTTGGAGATGGCCTTTCCTTGTGATCCTGCGGCATATGCCACTAGTAATTGTTCTGTCTTTCCGAAAAAGCATAAATGGTAGATGTTCGAGATCCACATTGCTGCAGTCCTTACTATTGGGGTACAGTTTGTCCGGTCGCGCCCGAATACCAGAGGGCTGATCGCCGGGGCAGGCGGCGATGACCGATCGATCCACGTCTCAGTACTAATGCGCATGACGTACCGGGAGCCCAAAAATCAGGGCTTGCCCCTAGCCCCAGTAAAATTATGTACCCAGACAAGGCAATAAACATATATGCACCAACCAAAATAGATGTATATATAATATATACATATATATAAAAATAACATATAACCTCAGGAACATAACTATAGCAATAACAAAAAGGGGAAGGGGAGGGGAGGAGGTTAGGAACAGTACGTGATCCCCGAACATCTATCATTGGTTGCTGCACAACTGTACTGATCCCAAAACGTACTATTACTGCTGCTGTCCTACTAAATCAGTAATCCCAAAGCAGAGTGACAAAGGAGCAGGCAAAACTAATAGGGCCATAGACTGACAGTATTAAGGGAGGCTGTGCAGTGGCGCAAAACCAGCCCTAGACTTAGAGTAAATAGGAAGGTGATAATGCTTAGAGAAAGTATGCACTGAAAAATATGAAGTGCCTCCAAAACATCCCTTAGCTGCCACATAGAAAATGCAGCCTTGAAGTGGCAGTAGATAGTTCGGAATGAGGCCCAATCCCAGCTCCAATCTCCTTGCCAAATGAGCCTATAAATACAAAATGCAAATGCAAAAGCCAATCAGAATAACAAAGTAACAAAGCTTGACACAAAATCCCTAGAAACCCCAAAGTAAAAAAGAATTTAAAACAACAATCTACTGCACAAAAGAATCCTTCCAACTGCTAAAAGAAGCTGCAAAATCCTTGCTCAGTCTAATCTAAGTAGGCAAAGCCTTTTCCCTTCCCCAGGGTGCAAAAATAAAAATCCTTTAAATTAGGGGAATGATTTAAAGCTGAATAAGAAACCATAGGCACAAAAAAAAAGGATTAGCAGAAAATACCAAGACCTATCCTTCCAGATCAACATCCTACTAACAAAAGCTATGGGCCTTATACTAAATCAAGCACCCACTAGCAGTATAGTAATAGCTCAAGAAAAGCAGTCCAAAAAGCAAAGTTCCATCAATTTTGAGAACCGCAGCAAAAAAAGGTTGTAGAGAAAGTTTTGGTCACAATTAAAATTGACTCAAAGGTTAGGCTAAAAGGAAGGATGAACAAAGGGAATATTCTTTTTGCCTGGAAGAAATGCTGGACTGCTTAATGAAAACAATGGTGAGAGAAACTCAGTAGTGAAGACAATAATAACAAGAATGAATCTTAGCATGCTGAAGAATTAAACTGCAGCCAACCTCTCAGAAAAATATTGAAGAGCCACACCAAATTCCATTCTAAAATTCTCTTCAGACTTTTGTTGTTCCAGAAAAATAAAAAATCTCTTCCATTTTTCACATGTTTAAAATAAAAAATCTACTAGGTCTTCTTCTGCGTTTCCATTTCCTTAAACTTGAGGAGGTTAGCTTCCATAGCTGTGTTGTAACACTTGTTGAGCAGAGTGTTGGGATGAGAGTGGGAAGACTGAATATTGCCAGGATGAAGATTCTTCTGAGATAACAGATTGGGAATCGCTGCAAAAGGTGGAGGCTTCCTTCCTTACCAAGATCCTTAGTAAAATGATAGGTCTGCCGAGGTTGGTCTCTGGAGCTATCAAAATCAACCTTTTGAAGTCTTCATCTGGAGCTTTTAATAGCATGAAGAGAAGAGGAGGAGGTGGAAAGGCATACATGACCTGAAGAGCAACTGAAGAGGAGAGCATTGTGCAAAATGAAGGATTTCCGCCTTGTGCCTGAGTTCGCAAGATCAGTGTGTGAGGAAAACCTTTGACAGATTCATGTCTGGAGTCTCTAGAACACCAGCAATTTCTGAATGGGTCTCATGAGCAGTTTCCACTGTGGGGGAAATAAACACATCTGCAGTTTCCACTAGGTAGGGATCCATGATTTGTCTGCTAACCTTGCCTGAAGAGTTAGTTGTAAGCTTTAGCTAGCTCTGAAGAGTGATCAGAACTTGCCTGGCAGTCTCATAAATATGTATGTTGCTTGCTTGTTGATGTAAATGTGTTTGACAGTTGTAAGTTGATGTCTGTTGTGATCAACACTGCATCTGTTAAAAGTAACTCCTGAAAGCTATTAATGCAACTGACTGAACTGTACTCTGCACCATGTTGATATGTTATCTCAGTCTGGCAGGCCACCTTGAGCGTTTGTCTTGTATCCACTTTCCATGTAGATGTGAAATCCCTGCCAAACCTATCCGAGGCATCTAAGAGTGACCTCGCCTAAGCCTCCGGGCTGGGTCCCAGAGGAGTTTAGGTTTTTGAAGGGAGCCCATTATTTGGAAATTTTTTGTGGCGTATTATCAATGACAGTGTCCAAATGTCCAGTCCTAGCTGTTGACATACCATCATAAATCACAGCCGATCCTTTTACACCAAGCTTAAGTATTTCATGAACAGCACTCCGAATGATGCATGGGGCATGAGCCCACTAAAGGACTGTGATTGCAGTCAGCAGTCAAGTATGAGATAGTTGATTTTTTTAAAGTGATATTGTAGCTTGTTTTGTGCTTTGATATTTAAAGGGTTGCTGAGCTCAGTCTCAGTCGGAGAAAGCACATGCATTGGACTTTTATTTTTCACTGACAGAATTTTACGTTCACTTACCCTAGCATATTAGCACTGACTATAATATATTCCATATGCCTTAGAAGGTCTTCCCTTCCTCTTCTTGCCCCATCAGCAATAGGCCCAAGTAAGGATAGACTTGAATTTGAATTCCCGGAGAGTAGTCATCACCCGGATACTCTGGCGCAGTAGATAAGCCAAAGGGCAATGCAGAGAACTGAAAGCCAGAAACTGATAATGAGAATGCAAAGCCCAATACCGAACTGCTCGAAGCACACTTAGGCTCGAGAGCATAAATACTTATGGGGGCAAGCTTCCTTGAAGCTTGTGTCCAAAGGGTGAGATCTTGCCAGCAGAAGTAATTGCCCAGTGAACTTGTGAACATCCAGAACTTGGGAAATCGGAGATAAGTAAAGGAGGAGAGAGCAACTATTGATCCCTTTTCCACGCAGTTCTCTTTTTGCGCGAAACCACTTAGGGCCCCTATTTGGGACTGGGAATAAAGGTAGGGACTGGGCACAAACCCCCCACTGGAGTAACTTTGAGCCTCTTTGCTGAAGAGGAACGCTCTTTTGTGGAGCCTTTTCCTCAGTTTTTTGAATGGAATTAAAATGGAAATATAAAATTGTAACTGTGGTGAAATGTGATGTCCAACGTAACCGTGTTCCTTAATTAAATCCTGTTAAAGTCTCTAAATCTGAGAGATCCTGAAAGAGACCATCTAGAGCCAGCTGAAAGGCAGGTCATTGCTACTGGAGTACAGTGTACTGCTGTGTCCTGTTTATGAGGAAAAGGACCGGACCCTCCTCCTCACCAGAAGTCTGAGCAGGTTGACCCTGTTCTGCCCCTAAAGAACCTAGACCTACCCCCCCTACTGGGTCTCTTCCTACCCTACCCTAGACTGGGGACCCAAGTAAGCAGAATTACTCCTAAAGGCCAAGAGCTAATTTCACTAAATCCTCTTTAGCAAAAATCTTTGTAAGTTTGCATTCCAGTTTCTTGTTCTCCAGGCTTTGTCCCACATTTCTAAAAATCATCCACTTCAAAACCAAACATCTTCCTTTTAACTCAGGAGCATCCAAAATCCTTTGTCTTATCCTCAACCAGGGGCAACCAGAGATCCCTCAACCAGGCCCGAAGACCCCTACTAGGAGCAGCCACCGACATCAACTGAGAGGCAAAGAAAACTTTTGAGCCACCCATGTGACTTACTCACTCAAATCAAAACCTGCATACCTTCCACAACTTACACTCAAACAAACCTTCCCAACCAAAGCATCCACCCTTAGATTTTAATTTTGAAAGGATTTACTCTTTTGATCGGATAATCACAGAAGGAGACAATTCCTCATGACAGATCCCCACTATAGCACCGCTTCCCTCATCTTATCAATTTTCTTGGGGCCTGGGACCACAGTGGGAAATAGGATTTTTAACCACTTAGGCTTTTTAACACCTTTAGGCCTTCTGGGTCAAGCCTTCTTAACTTAAACAAATATAAGAGCTCTATACTTATTAGCTTCTTAGCGGGTTAGCAGGGGCACCCATCAGGCTTAATCAGGTCAGGAGGCAAAGAAAAACATCTTCCACCACATTCACAAAAGGCAGGTCCACCATTCACCACAGGGGGTAAAGCTAAGGGCCTATGCCCCTTTTCCTGGAATCAGAGTAATCCTGGCCTCCCATTTAAAGTGCTCTCTGGAATAAAGTGTGTCTCTGAAAATGAAAAGTGGAAAGGAATCAGGAGGAGTAGGGAGGAGAAGTTCATCACATCAGAATCCACATCAGAATCATTGTAATAAGGAGGATACAGACTGAAATCTCGCGATCCTCCTCAGAAGACTCTGACTGTCCGGTTCCAGTTCCAACACCGGGTTCCCACCCATAGGAACCCCAGAGGACCTATGATACCCAGTCATCATCATAGTAATATCATCTTCTGCCTTTTTTCTTAGGTACTAAATAGGTGAAGAACCCGGGGATGCCAGAGAACCCCCACTGAAGCTGGCCTCTGAACTACCTGACAGAAGTTTTGGCAACAGAAGGAGAGGGAAGAGAGGGGAGGAAGAGAGGGAAGAACAGTTACCTGAGAGGCCCCCCAGAGCCTACCTCCTGAGCTGGTACCTACTGTCCCTGTACAGTTTCTACCCTGCCTGTGACCAATCCTCCTCCCTGGCAAAACTCCTCTAAAACCTCGGCTCCAGAACAGACGTCTAAAGAACGGGTTCATCAACCCTAGGCTTCGGGCCTTTTTTGTCCTTGATTAGCACTGGGCGCAGGAGCATCCGACGGGCATTTTATATTTTGCAATTGCAACGCTCCAAAACCTCAAAACACTAACCTCTAACCTCCTCTTAATAGCCTTTTTTGCTAAGCACAAGAGCGCAGCAACAAACAAGCACGCTGGCTAACAAGGCCCAAACTAAGGTATACACAATGTATGGTAATCCATGAGGTATCTCCTTCCCACCAAGAAGTACACCACAACACTTTTTTTGAATAATACTTAGGCAAGAAAAACAAAAAACCAAAATGTCAAAAACGGGTCAACACCAAACTTGGGTCTGAAACATCGTCGGTCCGTTTTTCAATATTTTTTAAAACCAACCTGCACCTAAACCTGCTTCGCATCGGACCACAAAGACGCAAGGATATGACGGTCATGCGGATATGTGGTGCATTAGTACCGCACTGACGCTTGTCTAATGTCTAATCGCCCCAGCGCTGCCAGCCATATACTCTGGTATTCGGGCCGACTGGACAGCGGACTACCCAATAGTAAGGACTGCAGCAATGTGGAACGAAGAACATCTTTAGTTTTGTCCAAGTAGAATCTAAGTTGTCTGTGTGCGTCCAAAGAATGCAGAATTTTCTCCCCCTTGTTCTGCGGATTTGGATAAAAAGTTGGCAAGTGAATAGTTTGGTTAAGGATTACACTGGATACCACCTTAGGCATAAATGTAGGGTTTGTCCTCAGAGAGACCCTGTCTGGATAAAAAATAACTGGTTCCACAGCCATAAGAGCCTGTAGCTCTGACACTCGTCTTGCAGAAGTTATTGCTAGGAGTAGAGCTGTTTTCCAAGATAAAAACTTTATATCCGAAGTAACAGCTGGCTCAAAAGGAGGCAAGGTGAGTTTTTCCAAGACATAATTGAGGTCCCATGCAGGTATTGGTGTTCTCCTTTGAGGCCTTAAACTTTTGGCTCCTCTGAGGTACTGCCTTAATAAAGGATGAGAAGAGTGGAGGCTCTGTATTGTAATGAGCCGAAATAGAAGAGGCATGGATTTTAATTGATGAAAAAGATAGGCCTTTGTCCAGCATCTCAGTCAAGTATTGCAAAATCTGAGGAATATTTGGGACAGCCGTATCAGTTCCTTGAGCTTGGTTCCAAGCACAAAATCTCTTCCATTTTCCAGCATAGGATTTTCTAATACTAGGCCTTCTGCCTTCTAAAATGACATCCATCACAGCTTTACTGAGAGGTGTGCTTTGTATGGCTACATTATCCACCATGCTGCCAGGTTTAGGGTCCCGAGTTGGCTGTGCAGAATCTGACTGTTTTGTTAGGACAGTAGATTAGGTATTTGAGGTAAGGTCCAGGCTGGGCATTGAGACAGGTTTCTTAGAATCGGATACCAGTACTGGTGTGGCCAGTCTGGGGCAATCGATCATTTTTGGTTTCTCCTTTAGGAGTACCTTGGGGAGGAGAGGCAGTGGAGGAAAGGCATATACTGTTTGTCCAGTTGAAAGACAAGACGTCCACTTTCCATGCTTGTCTGTGATAAGTCCCTGAGCAGAATCTTTTTAGTTGATTGTTGTGAGGGGAGGCAAATAGATCTGTCTGGGCACCCCCATTTCTTTGTTAAAATGCTGAAGACTTGTGGATCCAGATGCCACTCGTGGGGATCCATGAGGTTTCTGCATAGTTAGTCTGCCTGAGTATTTTCCTTTCCTGGCAGGAATTGTGTCTGCAGATGAACTTGGTAAGTCAATGCTGTGTCCCTTAAAGCCATGGCTAATCTGCAAAGGGGGTAAGAATGAGTGCCCCCCTGCTTGCTTATGTACCACATGACCGTGGTGTTGTCTGTCTTTATCAGTAGTTGTCCTGGATGAAGTAGATCCTTGAAGGCTGTCAGGGCATTTTGAACAGCAAGCATCTCTTTTTGATTGATATGTAGATGCCTTTGGTTTGTGGACCAGGTGCCCTGAAGGCCTCTTCCTGTCATGTGGGCCCCCCCAGGCATAATCTGATGCATCTGTCATTAGGCTCTGCCTGGCTGGGGGTAGTGAGAATGGTTGTCCCTTGTTTTGGTGACAAGCATTTGCCCACCATCGAAACTCCTGTTGCAGGCAGGGAATGAGAGTAATCATTGTTGCAGGCAGGGAATGAGAGTAATCATTGTTTCCAGGTTGTGGCAATGTTGTGTCCAGACACTTTTTAGGTACCATTGTAGTTTCCTCATATGCAGTCTTGCATATGGAATTAGTAGGATGCCATGAAGCCCAAAGCCTGCAGAATTTTTCTTGCACATACCTGGGCCTTTGTTGCCATTTCTTTGAAATAGGTAGTCAGTTGACTGTCTGTCTGGAGTGAGATAAGCCATCTGGGCAGTTGTATTTAAGCTTGAACCCAGGAATATTATCTCTTGAAGGTACTAGTTTTGATTTCTTTTTGTTGACTGTGTACCCTAGGCATGTTAAGTCTTTTCACAAACGTCAGATGCTGTAGCAGAATATCCTTGTTCTCTGCTTGTATGAAACAATCGTCCCAAGTATGGATAAATTTGTATTCCTCTGTCTGCAGAAAGCAATTACTGGTGCCAGGCACTTTGTGAAGACCCTGGGCGCAGTAGATAAGCCAAAGGGCAGTGCAGGGAATTGGTAATGCATTGAGTCAGCCTTGAATCTGAGGTATCTTCTGCATGAGTGTCTGACTGGGACATGCAGGTATGCCTCTTTTAGGTCTAAAGTCACGAGCCAAGCCTTGCTGCCCAGCATGGGCAGAAGCTGCTGCAAGGTCAACATCTTGAATTTTGGTATATCCAGGAAAGTGTTTTGAACAGATAGGTCCAGTATTGGTCTCCATGCTTTGTCCTTTCTGGGTACCAAGAACAGTCTTGAGTAAAATCCTTGTCCCTGCTCTTGCTGTGGCACTTGTTGAATAACCCCCATGTCATTGAGAGCTGCGACTTGTTTCTGAGCCTCTGCCCATTGATTTTTTTGGCAGGTCTGGCCAACCGTTTGCCCTTGGCAGGGTATGGAAGTGAAACTTGTAGCCTTGTGACACTATGTCTAGAACCCATTTGTCCTGGGTTATAATGTGCCAATTGAGAAAAAAAAAGTGCTAGTTTTCCCCCTAAGGGTGCTGCCAGAAGGTAAGTGCTTGGTGCAGGCAGGGGGAAGTCATTGGGACTGTTTCCTGTATGGTTGTGACTTGTCTTCTCCACCTTTGGAGATAGAAGCACCCCATTGCTTAGATCTGTACGAACCTTGTGGCTGGGATCTGCCTCTCTGGCGTCTGGCTCTGACCCTTTGAGGTCTGTCTGACACTGGAAAAGATCAATTCTTTGTAGGCCAGTGTCTGCTAAACCTAGGTGGCTGTACCTGTAAGAAATCCTTGACCGTTTGCATAGAATTAGCTTTGTCCTCCATTTTCTTTAACGCCTCTTCTGCCTTAACACCAAACAAGGTATCATGCTGTAATGGAGCATCTAATAATTTGCTTTGACGTGATCAGGCAGATTTTGTTCCTTTAACCAAGCATGCCTCCCAATGACAAAACCCTTAACAGCAGCCCTGCAGGAGGCCTCCAGAGAATCAAAATCACATTGCAAAGTATGTGTTCAGCTGCATGCAATAAATCCTGCATTTCTGAGTTTTCTGCACATTCAGAATTTACCATCATTTTCTGTTTAAGCAGTGTCATGATATATTGCTGATATTTGAGCATATGAAACTGGCAATTTAAGGCCCTTATAGACAAGGTAGCAGATGTGTAAATCTTTTTTCCTCATCTATCCAGTGCCCTAGAATCCCTGACAGAGGTGGTAGGGTTTTTTTGCAGTGGAAGCCTTGACCCCTTTGGGACCCTAAGAAATAGTTTCTGGGTCTGCAGCAGGGTTTTTGAAAAGGAATTTATGAGAGTCAGGGACCCTGTATTATCTGTCCAGCTTAACAGGAGCTGGTGGTAAGGAGTCCGGGGTCAGACTAAACTCTGAGAAAGTAGTTTTGTACCTACCATAAATGTAGATGTTAGAGTGTACACCCTGCTGCAGTTATCACACTTGGGTTATCCTGTCGTCAGGCGGTCCCGCAGTCGGCTGGAATTCCAAAGTCTTGGTCCGGCGTCGGTTGCTGTCGCTTCTTCCCTGACGTCAGTGCGCCAGGGGTGTATATAGTGCAACAGACGCCATTTTCTTCAGTTTTTCTTGCCCCAGATGTCAGGTGCCCCCAAAAAGGTGGTCAGTAATTGTTACCAAATTGAGTAAATTTTTCACAAACAAAATCCCTCCAACTATAAGCAAATACATCAGGAAGGTATTGTAGAGATTTTAGCCAGTTAGATACGAGGGGATGGAGGGAGGGTAACCTGGACTGCAGCAGGGCGTACACTCGAACATTTACATTTATGGTAGGTACAAAACTGTACAATGTTCATCGTGTTACCCTGCTGCAGTCATCACACTTGGGTTGAATCCCAAAGCTAAGGATGGGTGGAGGAATCAAAGAGTGTTGGAGGAGGCTAGAAGGCCCTGCAGAACTGCAGTGGCGAAGCCTGCCCTAGTCTTAGAGTACAGTGGTAAGTGATCGTGTTTGGTGAAGGTGTGTACTGAACTCCAAGTTGCAGCTTCCAAAATTTCCTTGGTTGGAACCCCCCTGAGAAAGGCTGTAGATGTAGCTGTTGCCCTGGTAGAGTGGGGCCTAATGGTAGCAGGAACTGGTTTTCCATGATGGGTACAGCAGAAACATACGCAATGTCCTATCCATTTGGAAATGGTTTTGAAATAGCCTTCCCTTGTGAAGCTGTAGCATAGGATACAAAGAGCTGGTCAGATTTTCTGAAAGCCTTAGTTTTGTCCAAGTAGTAACGGAGTTGCCTGTGAATGTCCAAGGAATGCAGGAGTCTCTCACCTTTGTTCTGAGGATTTGGGAAGAAGGTGGGTAAGTGGGTGGTTTGATTTAAAGCCACACTGGAAACCACCTAAGGCATAAAGGAAGGATTAATTTGTAGAGAAACTCTGTCTTGATGGAAAATGAGGAAAGGTTCCACTGCCATTAGTGCCTGCAGCTCTGAGACTCTAGCTGAAGTTATTGCTAGCAGCAGGGCAGTCTTCCATTATAGGAATTGAAGATCTGCAGAGAAAGCTGGTTCAAAGGGAGGTAGTGTTAGTTTTTCCAGAACAAAATTGAGGTCCCATGTTGGTGTTGGTGTAGGTGCTCTCCTGGGGGGCCTAATGTTTTTTGCCCCTCTGAGGAACTGTCTTAGAAGTGGATGCGAAAATAAGGGTGGATCCGTGTTGTAGTGAGCTGAAATAGCTGAAGCATGGATTTTAATGGAGGAAAAGGAAAGCCCTTTGTGCAACATCTCAGTTAAATACTGTAGAATGTGGGGCATGTGAGGCTGAATTGTGTCTTGGCCTTTAGCTTGGTTCCAGGCACAAAACCTTTTCCATTTGTCCGAATAAGCCTTCCTGGTGCTTGGCCTCCTAGCTTCTAGAATAACATCCATAACTGCTTGGGAAAAAGGAGCTGGCTGGATGCTTAGGTGATTTGCCATGCAGTCAGATTTAAGGTTTTGAGCTGTGAAGAATCCGATTGTTTTGTTGTGTGAGCAAATGGGTAATTTGTGGTAAGATCCAAGGTGGGCCATGGGCCATATTCCTCAATAGTGGGTACCAGTGCTGGCGTAGCCATTCTGGGGCTATGCGAATCAGTTGTGGTCTCTCCTTTTTGACTTTCAGAAGCACCTTTGTGAGGAGAGGCAATGGAGGGAAGGCATATGCTGTCAGGTTTTTCCAACTGAAAGAGTGCGTCCACTTTCCAAGCTTGATGGTGAAGTGTCCTTGTACAAAATTTTATTTGATAGTTTTGAGGGCTGGCAAACAGGTCTATGTCTGGAAGGCCCCATTTTTGAGTTATCATTGTAAATACTTGTGGATCTAGTTTCCTCTTGTGGGGATCCATGATGTTTCTGCTGAGGTAGTCTGCCAATGTGTTCTTTCCTAGCAGGAATTGAGCTTGTAACTGAACTTGGTAAGCCAGAGCTGTGTTCCATAAGATCATTGCTTGCCTGCATAGAGGGTAGGAGTGAGTACCCCCTTGTTTGTTTATGTACCACATTACTGTGGTGTTGTCCGTCTTTATTGTAAGTTGTCCTGGATGCAATAGATTCTTGAAGGCTGTCAGAGCTTTCTGTACAGCTAGCATCTCTTTTTGATCTGCAGTCCATACACCTTGAATGCACTGTCCTGCCATGTGTGCCCCCCAGGCGTAGTCTGATGCATCTGTTGTGATAGTTTGCCTGGCTGGGGGCAAGGTGAAAGGCTGACCCTTGTTGAGATGACATGCCTGTGACCACCATAGAAACTCATGTTGCAGGCAGGGAATGAGAGATATCATTGTGTCCAAGCTGTGGCTGTGTTGAGACCATACGCTTTTTAGGTACCACTGTAATTTCCTCATATGCAGCTTTGCAAATGGTATTAGTATTATGCAAGATGCCATGGAGCCCAAGGCCTGCAGAATTTTTCTTGCAGTTAACTGGGTCTTTGTTGCCATTGCTTTGAAATACTGAGTCAGTTGTAGTTGCTTGTCTGGCGTTAGATAAGCCTTCTGGGTCATTGTATTCAAGCTGGCAACCCAGGAATGTCATATTTTGTGAGGGTACTAGTTTTGACTTCTTTTCGTTTACTGTGTACCCCAGGTAGCTGCTTAGATGTTTTACAAAAGCCAGATGATGCAAGAGAATGTCCTTGCTTTCTGCTTGGATGAGGCAGTCGTCCAATATGGGTATATTTGAATTCCTCTGTCTGCAGTATGCAATTACTGGTGCCAGGCATTTTGTGAAGACTCTGGGCGCAGTAGATAAGCCAAAGGGCAGTGCAGAGAATTGGTAATGGGTTGAACCTGCAATGAAACGGAGGTATCTTCTGCAACTTTGTCTGATAGGGACATGCAGGTATGCCTCCTTGAGGTCCAACGTTACTAGCCATGCTTCCTTGCCCAACATGGGAAGAAGCTGCTGTATTTTTAGCATCTTGAATTTGGGTACTTGTAAGAAGGTGTTTAGAATTGAAAGGTCCAGAATAGGTCTCTAGGCATTGTCCTTTCTGGGCACTAGAAAGAGTCTTGAGTAAAATCCTTGGCCTTGCTCTTGGGTAGGTACCACTTGAATGGCTCTCATATCCATGAGAGCTGTAATTTGCTTTTGTGCCTCTACCCATTGATTTTGTGGCAGGTTTGGCATTCCTCTTTTCATTGGCAAGGTGGGAAAATGAAATCTGTATCCTCGTAAAATTATGTCTAGGACCCATTTGTCCTTTGTGACAATGTGCCAGTTGTCTTAAAAAGTGCGAGTTTTCCTCCCAAGGGGGCTGCCAAGAGAGAGAGTTGCTTGGCCAGCTGAGGTGCAAGTCACTGAGTTTGCCTTCTGGTAGATTGGGACCTGTCTTCTCCTCCCTTCTGTGTTGTAGTGCCCCATTGGCGAGGTTTGTACTGGGCTTGTGGTTGTCCTCTGCCTCTTGGGCATCTGTATTTACCCCTCTGTGGTCTTGTCAGTAGCTGGAAAGGAACATTTTTTTGTTGGCCAGTTTCTGCTGAAGCAAGGGGGCTGTACTTGTAGGAAATCTTTGCATAGATTTTGCCTTATCCTCCATTTTCTTTAAGACTTCTTCTTCTGCTTTAACTCCATAAAGAACATCCTGCTATAAGGGAGCATCTAGAAGCTTTGCTTTAACATGATCAGGCAGAGTTTGTTCCTTTAACCAAGCATGTCTACGTATAGCAGACCCAGTGACAGCTGCTCTGCAGGAGGCCTCCAAAGAATCAAACCCACATTGTAAGGTGTGTTTGCACACCTGTTCAGTTGCATGCAACAGATCCTGCATTTCTTTCAATTCAGACTGTTGAGGGAGAGTGGTCATTTTTTGCTTTAAGTGAGAGATTAGAAATTGCTGATACTTAAGCATGTGAAATTGGCAATTTAGTGCTCTCATAGCTAGAGTTGCTGAGGTGTAAACCTTTTCCCCCCACCTGTCTAGCGATCTGGAATCCCTTTCAGAAGGTACAGGATTTTTAGTCATAGAAGCCTTAGCCCCTTTGGGACCCTGGGAGATTGTCTCTGGGTCAGCAACAGGGCTTTTATAGAAATTTGTGGGAATCAGGCACTCTATAGTATCTGTCAGGCTTGGCCGGAGCAGGAGGTAGAGTGTCTGGGTTCAAACTGGATTCTAAGTAAACATCATCCACAATGTCTAACACAGGTGGGATGGCAAGTGGTCTGTGCTGGGGGAGTAAAAGAAACTCTGAGCCTTTTCTTCGAATCAGAGTAGTCCTGACCATCCCAGTGAAAATGTTCCCTCATAGTGTGTAAAGTTTCCCCAAAGGAGTAGTCTTCAGGAGGAGAAGCTGAGGGAATGGAATCCTCAGCATCAGAATCTTCATAAGGGGAGAAGGAGTAATCTTGGTCTTTAGAGGAGGCTGAAGAAATGGACACTTGTTCAGAGGATGCATAATCTTCCTCTTGTCTAGGCCTTTTGTCAGGAGGAGGCTGGGAACCCCTGATTTAAGAGATCAAATCTTCAGCCATTTTGATATCAGTTTCTTAGGCATGGGTCCTTGAACAGGGGAATGAAGTGCAGTCCTTTTAGATTTAATAATAGGAGTCTTCGACTTAGGATACGTTTTAATGGTGAGCGTCGGTCTGAAAACGCCTTCAGAAATCTATGGCATTTCTGCAGCACCGACATCTTTTTCAGCAACGTCGCCGGTAGGGCCTGAACAAAACGGTTGCGTCGGCCTGGTACATTCCGCCAAAAGTTCCAAAGCGGACTCAGGTTCCAGATCTGCGGTAGTCAGGGGCTGCATCGGAGCCTCACTGAGGACCGGAGAACAGGAGACCGGACCAGCAGAGACCTCGGAATCTGGCTTGGGCCTGGGCTATCCTTATCCTTGTGTTTTTTTGTGCACGCCAGTATTCGGTTGCTCTGACGGCATAGTGTAATTAAATTTTCTACCGTAGTGTCTTGCGAAATCAGAGTCTTTTAATCGTACGTTTATTAAACCTAGCACAAAAACGACAACTAGTGACGTCGTGGTCTGGGCCTAGGCAAGGTATACAATTCTTAACTTTTTCTGACATTGGTCTCAGGCAAGAAAAGTTTCCCCAACGGGGTACTTAGCTTTATAGAAGACTTCGGTCTGAAATTCGAAAATCTCAGGAGTCGGCCGACCGGCACTTGCGAAAGTACAGTTGTGTACACCTACCATAAATGTAGATGTTAGAGTGTCTTCACTGTTGCAGTCATAACTGTAGGGTATTCCTGCCGGCAGGCAGCCCGAGGTCAGCCAGAATTCCAAAGTCTGGATCTGGCGTCGGCTGTACCAGCAAGTACCCTGACGTCAGAACGTAGAAGTATAAAGCTGACAGCCGACGCCATCTTCTCCAGCCTTTCTTGCCCCAGATGTCAGAAACCCCCAACAAAGAAACCAAAAGGTGTCCAAATAGAAACACAAATACACCACAAAGGGAATGGAAGAGAGACCAAGTGAAAAATAGAGGGGATTGGTGGGAGGGAAACACCGACTGCAACAGTGAAGACACTCGAACATCTACATTTATGGTAGGTGTACACAACTGTACTATGTTCTTCATGTTTCACTGTTGCAGTCATAACTGTAGGGTAGAATCCCAAAGCTGTGAATAAGGGAGGAGGTTATGCAGAAGAAGGGGCAGCTAGAAGGCCCTGCAAAACAGCAGAGGCAAAGCCTGCCCTAGACTTAGAATACAAAGGAAGATTATAGTGCTTAGAAAAAGTATGCACTGAACTCCAAGTGGCAGCTTCCAAAATGTCCTTGGCAGGAACTCCTCTGAGAAAAGCTGCTGAAGTGGCAGCTGCTCTGGTAGAATGACTTCTAACAATACCTGGAATCTGTTTCCCATGGTGAGAGTAACAAAACCTTATTCCATGAGCAATCCATTTGGAAATAGTTTGTTTAGAAATGGCCTTACCTAGAGAACTGGAGGCATAAGAGATAAGCAATTGATCAGATTTCCTGAAAACTTTAGTTTTGTCCAGGTAGAATCGTAGTTGTCTGTGCACGTCCAATGAATGCAAGATCCTTTCCCCTTTATTTTGAGGATTTGGGAAGAAGGTAGGAAGGTGAATAGTCTGATTTAGAGCCACTTTTGAAATCACCTTAGGCATAAATGTAGGACTGGTCCTCAAGGAAACTATCTTGGTGGAAGATAAGATATGGTTCCCACAGCCATGAGAGCTTGTAACTCTGAAACCCTTCTAGCAGAAGTCAATGCTAATAAAATAGCTGTTTTCCAGGATAAGAACTTAATATCCGAAGCAGCAGCAGGCTCAAAAGGAGGCAAAGTAAGTCTCTCCAAGACATAATTAAGATCCCAAGCAGGAACAGGAGGAGTTCTGGGAGGTCTTAAATTTTTAGCTCCTCTCAAAAATTGTCTCACCAGCTGGTGAGAAAAAAAGGGAGGATCAGTGTTGAAATGAGCCGAGATAGCAGAAGCATGGATTTTTATGGAGGAAATAGAGAGGCCTTTAAGCAAAAGGTCTGAGAGGTAAAGTAAAATGGAAGAAATATCAGGCAAAAGAGGATCTGAACCTCGATCCTGCATCCAAATACAAAATCTTTTCCATTTAGAAGCATAAGATTTTCTAGTGCTAGGCCGCCTAGCTTCTAAAAGCACATCCAAAACTTGTTTAGGAAGAGAAGAAGGAATCAAAGGCCCTTGTAGAGCCAAGCTGCCAGGCATAGAGTCTTGATTTGAGAGTGCAGCATCTGACCCTGATGCTGGGACAGGAGAGAAGTATCAGAGGTAGAATCCATGGAGGTTCCAAGAATAGGTGTTTCAAAGTTGGATACCAAAACTGCCTTGGCCAGTTTGGAGCTATCAGAATGATAAACTTTGGTTTGTCCTGTTTTATTTTCAGTAACACCCGAGGCAGAAGAGGAGGGAAGACGTATCCCGAAAGATTCCTCCAGCTGAATGACAGGGCATCCACTTTGATTGAGATGGGATGCAAACAGATCTGAGGACAACCCCAAACTGCAGTAATCCTGCTGAACAAGTTGGGGTCCAGCATCCATTCATGAGGATCCGACAGGTTTCTGCTTAGGCTGTCTGCGAAGAGGTTCTGTTTTCCTGGAATGAATTGAGCTTGAAGATGCAGATTCAGATTTAGAGCCATGTCCCATAAACTCATGGCTAGTCTGCAGAGGGGGTAAGAGTGAGAGCCCCCTTGCTTGTTTATGTACCACATGACTGTGGTGTTGTCTGTACGAACCAGAAGAGGCCCTGGATGTAAAAGATTCTGGAAGACTAGAAGAGCATTTTGGACTGCCAACATTTCCTTCAAGTTGATGTGCCAGGGAAGATGCTTCTTTGTCCAAGAGCCTTGCTGGCAAATGTCTAGAAAATGAGCTCCCCAAGCATAATCCGAAGCGTCCGTTGTTTTGATCTGAGAAGGTTGAGGCAGACGAAAAGGGTTCCCTTCGTTTAAAGCACAAGCCCTGGACCACCAAAGGAATTGTTTTTGGAAGCAGGGAATCAGTGGAATTGTTGTCCAGTCTGTGGTAATGCTGTGACCATACACTTTAGGTACCACTGAAGTTTTCTCATATGAAGCCTTGCATTTGGAATAAACAGGATGCAAGAAGCCATATAGCCCAATGCCTGCAGGAATTTCCTTGCAGTGAGCTGAGTTAAAGTAGCCAAGGTCTTGAAAATTGAGGCCAGTTGTAATTGTTTTTCTGGAGTGAGGAAGGCCCTTTGTGAGCTTGTGTTTAGAAGAGCTCCTAAAAAAATCATTTGTTGAGAGGGGATCAGATGTGACTGTTCACTGAAAATCCCAGAAGGAGGAGTAGACGTTGAACAAACTGCAGGTGTTGAAGATCCTTGCTGTCCGCCTGAATAAGGCAGTCGTCCAGATAGGGGTAAATTTGAATCCCTTGGAGTCTGCAATAAGCTACTACTGGAGCCAGGCATTTGGTATAGACTCTGGGTGCAGTAGATAAGCCAAAGGGCAGTACAGAGAATTGAAAATGCCTCGAACCTGCCTTGAATCTTAGGTATTTTCTGCGTTCCTGCCTGATGGGGATGTGTAAGTAGGCTTCCTTTAAGTCCAATGTCACCATCCAAGCATCCTGGGAGAGCATTGGAAGAAGTTGTTGTAGAGTAAGCATCTTGAATTTTGGAATTTCCAGATGGTGTTCAATACTGAAAGGTCCAGAATAGGTCTCCATGAGTTTTGTTTTCTTGTGACCAGAAATAGTCTTGAGTAAAAACCTTTTCCCATTTCTGAAAGTGGAACAGGTTCTATAGCTCTCATGGCCAATAAAGCGCCCACTTGATTTAAGGCCTCTGACCATTGATGTTTTGGCAGATCTGGCCAACCCGAAAGACCTTGGTAGAGTATGAAAGTGGAACTTGTAACCTCTTAAAATCACGTCTAAAACCCATTTGTCTTGGGTAATATGTGTCCAATTTTGGTAGAAAAGAGAAAGTTTTCCTCCGAGAGGGGCTTCCAGGCAAGGAGGACCTGTAGCCCAACGGAGGGAGTCATTGGGTTTGCTTCCTTTGTGATTGAGATCTGTCTTCTCCCCTTCTAGGGGATGAAGCAGACCATTGTCTGGACCTGTAAGAGGCCTGAGCCCGACCTCTGGAGCGTCTATATCTTCCCCTTTGAGGCCCGTCAGACGTGGGAAAAGACCAATTTTTGGAGGGCCAATTTCTGGAAAATCTAGGAGGCTGAACTTGTAAGAAATCTTTAACAGTCTGCATAGATTTCACTTTATCTTCCATCTTTTTAATAACCTCCTCAGCCTTAGACCCAAACAAAACATCATGCTGAACAGGGACATCTAACAATTTAGCCTTAACCTGCTCAGGTAAATTCTGCTCTCGAAGCCAAGCATGTCTCCTGATAACAGTACCTGCTCAGGTAAATTCTGCTCTCGAAGCCAAGCATGTCTCCTGATAACAGTACCAGAGGCTGCGGCCCTGCAAGAAGCCTCCAAGGCATCAAAACCACAATGTAAACTATGTTTGCTAACTTGTTCAGTTGCATGCAAAACATCCTGTAATTCCTTATCCTCTGCACATGCAGGAAAAGTAGAAAGCCTTTGCTTTAAAACAGACAAAAGAAATTGCTGATACTTAAACATATGAAACTGGCAATTTAAAGCCCTAATAGAAAGAGTAGCAGAAGTATACACCTTTTTGCCCCATCTGTCCAAGGCACGAGAATCCTCTTCAGAGGGAATAGGATTTTTAGATGAAGCGGCCTTAGCAGCCTTGGAACCCTGAGAAATAGTTTCAGGATCTGCAGAAGGGTTCTTATACAAAAATTGATGGGAATCAGGGACCCTGTAAAATCTATCTGGCTTAGAAGGAGCAGGCGGAAAGGAATCAGGATTCAGGTTAGCTTCAGAGAAAGCATCATCCACAATATCAAGAACAGGAGGAATAGCCAAAGGCCTGTGTTGAGGAAGAAGGAGAAACTCCCTAAGTCTCTTCTTAGTAGCAGAATAATCCTGACCTTCCCAATGAAAATGCTCTCTCATCTCATGCAAAGTCTCCCCAAAAGAAAAATCTTCAGGGGGAGAAGCAGAGGGAATAGAATCCTCTGCATCAGAATCCTCATAGGGAGGAAAAGAGTAATCCTGGTCAGAGGAAGAGACTGAAGACACAGAAGCCTGATCAGAGGAATCCAAAGGAATAGCCTGCCTAGGCCTTTTTTCAGGAGGAGGGCGAGAGCCTCCAATCATAGTAAGCAAATCTTCAGCCATTCTTAATAATTGCTTCTGGGTCTTGGGAGCTGAATCCGAAGAAGCTTGAGAAGAAACCCTTGGCTTAACATGGGTCTTTGACTTTGCCTTTGTCTTTGTAGTAATAGTGATATGAGAAGGCCTGAAAACCCCCTCAGAAGCTGGTACCTGCACAGCGGTTCCGGACCCATCTGAAGGAGCGACGTCCGAAGGTCCTTCAGCAGCTAAAGTACTAGGCCTAGTTGGCTCCCCATGGGAGTCCGTGTCGGCCATCGGTTCCGAAGTGGCTGACGACAGGGGCTGCAAAAGTGCCTCACTGACGACAGCCGAAACCGAAGCTGGCTCCGGCTGCAAAATATCCTGTTTGGACCTCGGACGCCTATCCTTGTCCTTGCGTTTCTTGTGAATTCCGGTTGTCGGTAAAGTATCCGACGACATCCTATAATTGAACCGTCTACCGAAATAATTCAAGGCCCAATCGTACCTACGCTTAATCGTGCGAGAATTAAACCTGGCACAAAACAGACAGCAAGAAACGTCGTGATCAGGGCCCAAGCAAGGAAGACAGTAAGAGTGGAAATCTTTATGAGGTATTTGTTTTCCACACGATATACAATTATTAACTTTTTCTGACATCGGAGGAGCAAGAAAAAGGTTTCCCCAACGGGGTACTTAGCTTGAGAAGAGAAGACGACGACTTCGGACCGACGACAATCAAAGCACGTTGTCCAGAATCCGCCAACCAACAACTTGCGTGCTGCTTTCCACCGCACAGCAAGAAAGACTGGAGAAGATGGCGTCGGCTGTCAGCTTTATACCTCTACGTTCTGACGTCAGGGTACTTGCTGGTACAGCCGACGCCAGACCCAGACTTTGGAATTCTGGCCGACCTCGGGCTGCCTGCCGGCAGGAATACCCTACAGTTATGACTGCAACAGTGAAACACGAAGAACATCTGCTTCTGCTTCGGGCACCGCACAGCAAGAAAGACTGAAGAAAATGGCGTCGGTTGCACTATATATACCCCTGGCGCACTGACGTCAGGGAAGAAGTGACAGCAACCGACGCTGGACCAAGACTTTGGAATTCCAGCCGACTGCGGGACCGCCTGACGACAGGATAACCCAAGTGTGATGACTGCAGCAGGGTAACACGATGAACATCACATCTACAATGTCTAACACAAGTGGAATAGCTAGAGGCCTGTGTTGAGGTAGTAAAAGGAAGTCTCTGAGCCTCCTCTTAGATTTTGAAAAACCTTGGCTCTCCCAGTGGAAGTGCTTCCTCATTGTATGCAAGGTTTCCCCAAAAGTGTAGTCCTCAGGAGAAGCTGAAGGAATAGATTCTTCAGCATCAGAATCCTCATAGGGGGGAAGAGAATATTCCTGATCAGAAGAGGAATCAGATGAGATGGAAACCTGATCTGAAGATTCATAGTCTGTCTCTTGCCTAGGCCTCTTATCAGGAGGGAGATGGGAACCCCTGATCAGGGTAATTAAGTCTTCGGCCATTTTAAGCATCTGCTTTTTGGGCATGGAGGCCTGTCCATAGGTAGGTACCAGGCTATCGGCCCTAGGGCCCATACAAGCCTAAGCAAAAAATGTACCCTGGCTTTCGCCACCCAAGAAAATTATTTTCCTGTGCCACTGTCGATCAGAGCCACAGAAGTGATCCCCGGGGTGAATTTCCCATTTCCCATCCAATCATCAAGATTTTTCTTGAAGAGTGCTAATGAGGAGCTCTGTTTGAATAGATAGGTAGTCTGTTCCAGAGTATGGGAAGTCTATGGGACAGGAATCTATCCCTCCAGCATCTTCTGTTTACTGTGGTGACAAGGTTTAGGTCCCTAGAGCGTGTAGCTTGGAGGGATTGGGATTTCTTTAAGTGGAGCATGTCCAACAGCTCTGGGTTTGACATAGCTTTGTATGTTAAGCAGAGATCGCCCCTGAGTAGGCGATATGCGATGGAGTAAAGCTGTAGTTTTTTGAGACCGTCTGCACAGGGCATCTGTTTGAGGCCAGTAATCCTCTGTGAGGTATTTCTGTGGTCTTTCCAGTTGTTGTAGATGTCTTGTGAGGTACATACCTAAAGGGGCGTTGTACTCTATAATGGGTCTAAATGAGTGATGAGTAGAGGGGAACAATGACCTCTTTCTGGATGAGAATCCTTTTGTGATGAGATGAGCCAAGTAGAAGGATTTCCTGACCACTGTGGCGATGTGATCAAAGGAGAGAACTGTCCCCACCTGTGTCCCAAGGTCTCATCACATTTTCAACATTAAGTAGACGACCAGCTATGTGGTAGTTCATGAGTACAGTGTTTTTACCAAAGGGGATGGCAATACACTTTTTGGCATTGAGCTTGAGGCCATGGCTTTGACACCAGGTATCTGTCTCAGTGAGGCCCTTTTGTAGTTTGTCCACATCGTTAGGAGTTTCGATTATGGCTCCCAGTTTGCAGTCATCTGCAAACTTGGTTAGCCAAAGACCTTCCGTGTTGGCCTGCACCTCAGAGAAGTAGATACCAAACAGGAGAGAACCCAGGACTGAACCCTGTGGTACTCCACTTGTCACTGGTCTGATGTCTGATTTGGAATCCGCTACTTTCACAGTGCGGGTTCTGTCCGTGAGCCAGTTGGCAACCCATCTTGTGACATAGGGATTTATACCTAGTTTAGTGAGCTTATGTATAATTCCAGAGTGGGGGATGGTGTTGAAAGCCTTGGCGAGATCTAGATAAGCTGTGTGAACCATTTTACCCTCATCTATGGCTTTGGTGACTGCTTCAAAGAAGTCAATCAGGTTTAGGAGACATGATCTGCCTTTTACAAATCCAAACTGGGTAGGGTCCAGAGTTTGGAGATTACCAATGTCTTTGTTTACGAGTTCCAGACCAGGCTCGTCAGGCTAATGGGGCAGTAGTTCCCGGGGTCTGTTGTAGCTCCCCATTTGTGGAGTGGGATAACCGTCGCGGTGCGCCATTCAGTGGGTACAAATCCTGAGGTGAGGCTATGATTGAACATGGTACTTGGGTAGGGTGCCAGTTCATTCTGTAGTTAGTGTAGAACGCAGCCTGGGATATTGTCAGGTCCCATGGATGCTGTGTTCTTGGCTTTGGAGTGTGTGTTTTTTTTACCTGTGCAGCCGTGATTATAGGAACTTTGCATTCTCCCGGTATAGAGATGGGCCCTCAAGGGGGTGAGAGGGGGGTAAAGTTAGCACTGAACCTATCTGCTAGGATGTTGGCAATATCAGTTAGTTTTGTATATTTAGTGCCATTGTGCTGTAACTCAGAGCAGATCTGAGTGTTCCCATTTAGATTCTTGACATAGCTATAGAATGCTTTGTGGTTGTCTTCAGAGTCAGTGGCAATTTTGTTTTTGGAACTAGCTTTGAAGGACTTTATGAGGAATCTCAGCTTCTTACGGACGTTGATGAGGGAGTTCCTCCAGTCATGGGATTTTACTCTTTTTTTGCAACAGTTTCTTTCTTCTGTTGTAGAGTTTGTTTATGGCAGAGGACCACCAGAATGGCTTCCTTTTTTTGGAGGATAACATCTTGGTTCTATTAGGGATAGCATGATCCATGCACTCGTGTAAGTGCTTATAATGTGCATTTGTGGCTGATGAAGTTGTTTCTTTGCCTTTAAAGGTGCTTTAGTCTTTGCCTTTGAAACTGAAGTCGGTTTAATATAAAACTGTTTAGGTCTGAATACACCCTCAGAAGCAGATGCCTGCTCAGCAGCTCCGGACCCATCTGAGGGAATAATCTCCAAGGCTCCAATACCTTGAGTTTCCTGCGGCCTGGCTGAATCCACGTTGGAGTCGGTAGCGGTCTGCGACTCTAAAGTAGCAGGTGTCAGGGGCTGCGAACGCACCTCACTGAGAACCGGCGACTGGCTTAGGAGAAGCTTAGTCGGTTTTGGACCTCGGTTGCCTGTCCTTTTCTTTGCGTTTTTTTGTGAACTCTGGTAGTCGGATGTCTATCAGATGACATTGTATAATTAAATCTTTGCCCAAAATAGCTTAATGCAAAAATCGTACCGACGCTTAATAGTGCTTTGGTTAAATCTAGCACAAAACAGACAACTAGAAATGTTGTGGTCAGGGCCTACGCAAGGAATACACTAAGAATGAAAGTCCTTATGAGGTATTTGCTTCCCACAAGAAATATAATTAACTTTTTCTGACATCGGTCTGGAGCAAGAAAAAGTTTCCCCAATGAGGTACTTAGCTTTTAATGAAGACTTCGGATCTGAAACTCGAACACGAAAATCTCAGGAGTCGGCCGACCAGCACTTGTGAGCTGCTTCTGCTTCGGGCACCGCGCAGCAAGAAAGACTGAAAAAAATGGCGTCAGCTGCATCTTTTATACCCCTGACGACCTGACGTCAGGGAAGCGACAGCAACTGACGCAGGACCCAGGACTTTGGAATTCAGGCCGACTGAGGGCAACCTGCCAGCAGGATAACCCAAATGTAATGACTGCAATAGTGTAACACGATCATCTGGGGATGCCCCTAGGATGCGACTAGGATGCCCTGCAAGACTGTAGAGGCAAACCCTGACCTCGATTTGGAGGAGAGAGGTAGGTGGCAATACTTGGTAAAAGTGTGAACAGATGTCCAGGTAGCAGCCTCCAGGACGTACCTGGTGGGGACTCCTCTGAGGAAAGCTGCAGAGGTCAAGGTGGACTGCACTGGTGGAGTGTGTCCTGACCCCCTTGGGGGGAGGCTTTCCATGCTGTCTGTAGCAGAAATGGATGCAGTGTGCTATCCATTTGGAAATAGTTTGGAGAAGGCTTTGCCTTCTGCCCCTGTAGCAAAGCTAACCAGCAATTGATCAGACTTTCTGAAGGATTTATTCCTGCCTAGATGGAATCTGAGTGGTCTGTGCACATCTAGAGTGAAGAATAATTTCCCCCTTGTTCTGGGGATTAGGAAAAAAGGTGGGCAAATGAATGGACTGGTTGAGATCCACACTGGACACCACCTTGGGCATGAAGGATGGATTAGTTCTGAGGGATACCCTGTCTGTATGGAAAAAGATGAAAGGTTCCACAGTCATGTGTGCTTGCAGCTCAGAGACTCTTCTGGCTGAAGTGATGGCCAAAAGGAATGCTGTCTTCCAGGAGAGAAATTTTAGCTCGGCAGAAGAAGCAGTTTCAAAAGGGGGCAGGGTGAGCTTTTCCAATACAAAGTTAAGGTCCCAAGCTGGTGTTGGTGCCCTTCTGGGTGGCCTCAAGTTGCTAGCCCCTCTTAGGAACGGTTTGATCAAAGGGTGTGAGAAAAGGGGCTGCTCACTGTGAAAATGAGCAAAAATAGCCAAGGCATGAATTTTTATACAGGAGAAAAAGAGAGGCCACTGTGTAGTAGGTCAGCTAAGTAATCCAGGATGAGAGGGAGGGAGGGCTGTGCCGTACTGGCTCCCTTAGCTTGGATCCAGGTGCAGAACCTTTTCCATATATCAGCATAATACTTTCTGGTGCTAGGGAATCTGGCCTCACGGATAACTTCAAGAAGCTGGCAGATTGGTTCAGGATTAGGGAATAAGCCAAGCTGCCAAACTGAGTGTCTGCAAATAGGGATGCATGAATTCCCCTTCCCTCTGGGTCAAGAGGTTTGGAATCTGAGGAAGATGCCATGGAGGCAGCAGGGACAGGGTGCGCAGCAAGGGGTACCAGTGTTGGGGCCAGTATGAAGCTGTAAGAATAATCCTTGTTTTTTCCTCCCTTACATTGAGCAGTACCCTGGGGATGAGAGGTAGAGGAGGAAAGGAATAGACAGATAGATTGGCCCACGGGGGAGGACAGGGCATCCACTTTCCAAGCCATGCAGTGATGCTCCCTGGTGCAGAATTTGCTGGGCTGATGTGGGAGGCAGAGAGGTTGACCTTCGGGGTTCCCCAATTTTGCGTTATTAGGGTGAAGGTACTTCTGTTGAGTTGCCACTCGTGTGGGTCCTGCTTAACTGGTCTGCCAGAGAGCTGAGAGAGCCTGGTAGGAATTTTGCTAACAGGTGTAGTTGTGTGGCAGAGGCTGTGTGCCAAAGGGTCATGGGCAGCCTGCATAGTAAGTAGGAGCGAGTCACTCCCTGCTTGTTGATGTACTACATCACAGTGGTGGTGTCTGTCTGTTTTGATCAGGAGAGTCCCTGGAGAGAGAAGGGGCTTGAAAGCTATCAAGGCATGCTGCAAAGCCATCATTTTTTTTTGACTGATGTGCAAAGGGATTTGCTGTGGGCTCCATTGGCCTTGTACGCACCTGCCATCCAGGTGTGCACCCCAAGCATAGTCTGATGAGTCTGTTGTGTGGGTCTGGGGGGGGGGGAGGCAGTCCCTTGTTGAGGGAGGATGCTGTTGCCCACCAAAGAAAATATTTTCTGAGGCAAGGAATTATATGAAGGAGTTTCCAAGTCTTGAGAGAGTGTTGACAAAGGCTCTTTAGGTACCACTGAAGTTTCCTCATATGCAGTCTGGCATATGGAATGACTAGTATGCAAGATGCCATGAACCCCCAGAGCTTGCAGAATCTTCCTTGCAGTTAGCTGGGGTCTGGTGGCTAGTTGAGAAAAGGAGGTTGTCAGGAAAATTAGTTTCTCTGGTATAAGGCATAAGGTATGCCATCTGGGATACTGTCCAGACTTGCTCCCAGGAAGATTATCCTTTGGGTAGGCACCTGCTTGTATTTCTTTTTGTTGATTGTGTACCCTAGAGAGGTTAGGAGGGACTTTACAAAGGCCAGGTGCTTGAGCAGCTTTTCCTGGCTGTCTGCCTGAATAAGGCAGTCGTCTAAGTATAGGTAAATCTGAATATTTTTTGTCTGCAAAAGGCAATGGCCAGAGCCAGACATTTTGTGAAAACTATGGGAGCAGTAGATAAGCCAAAGGGAAGCACAGAGAACTGAAAGTGTTGAGATCCTGCCCTGAAGCGGAGATATTTCCTGCACGATTCCCTGATAGGAATGTGGAGGTAGGCCTCTCCTAGATCTAGGGTGACTAGCCAAGAGTCCTTGGAGAGCATGGGTAGCAGCTGCTGGAGGGTGAGCATTTTGAATTTTGTGATCACCAAGAAGGTGTTTAGAATGGATAGACTGAGGATGGGGTGCCAGGTGTCCTCTTTTCTGGGTACAAGAAAGTCTGGAGTAGAAACCTTGGCCTGTCTGCAGGAACATGCTCTACTGCCTTCATAGAGAGCAGGGAAAGGAGTTGCTTTTAAGCCTCTGCCCACTGATTTGGTGGTAGATCTGGGAACCCTTTTGGCCTTGGAAGGGTGTGGAAGGAAAATTTGCATCCCTGTTCAGAACCCAGTGGTCCTTGGTAATAGTGGCCCAGTTGCTTGACTGAAAGGAGAGTTTTCCTCCTAGGGGTAAATGAAGGTGGGCAGAGGGAGGGGGTGGAAGAGGCGAGTCATTGAGAGTTCTTACCATAAGGGGTGGCTTATAACTCCCTGGTTTTGAAGTGGAGGTAGTCCACACTTAGATCTCTGCATTCCCTGTGGCTGCTGTCTGGGGGGGCTGTTTCCACAGGGCCTAGGCTGGGCTGGTTTACAGGAAAGGACCAGTATTTGGAGGGACAATGCCTGCTGAACCTATGGGGGCTGGACCTGCAAGAAATTCCTCATCTGTTTGCATAGATTTTGCTTTTTCTTACATCTTTAAGACCTCTTCTGCCATAATGGCAAAGTTATTTGTGCAAGGGGGCATCCAACAATTTAGATTTGACATGGTCTGGCAGGGGCTGTTCCTTAAGCCATGCATGCCTTCTAATGACAGATCCAGTGACTGCTGCCCTGCAAAAAGCTTCTAGGGCGTCAAAACCACAGTGCAAGGTGTGTTTAGTTAGACTTGCAGAATGCATTAACTCCTGTAAATCTTTAGATTTTGCCCAAGCAGAAGTTCCAAGGTATATTGCTGAAATTTCAGCATATGGAACTGACAATGTAGTGCCCTGAAAGCAAGAGTAGCGGAGGTGTATGCTTTTTCACCTCATCTGTCCAAAGCTCGGGAATCCCTGTCTGAGGGAGTGGGATACTTAGCAGAGGTTTCTTTAATCCCTTTTGGCCCTTCAGAAATGACCTCAGTGTCAGCTGTAGGATTTTTAAAAAGATATTTGTGCGAATCAGGAACTCTGTAGTACCTGTCTGGTTTTCTGGGAGCTGGAGGAAGGGGGTCAGGAGTCAAGCTGGATTCGAAGAAAACATCCTCCACAACATCCAGGACTGGGAGGATGGCCAAGTGTCTGTTGTGGAAGATCTAGGAATTACCTGAGTCTCTCTCTAGACTGAGAGTAGTCCTGACTCTCCCACTGGAAATGCTCCTTAAAGTATGCAGGGTTTTCCCAAAGGAAAAATCCTTTGGGGGGAGAGGCTGAAGGAATGGAATCCTCTGCAACAGAATCCTCATAAATGGAGAGGGGTTGCATGTCTGACTCTTGTTCAGGCAAAACTACAGGGGGCAGACCTCTTTTCCTTTTGGAGGGGGTAGCTTGGCTTCCCCTGATCAGCATGATAAGGTCTTCTGCCATTTTAAGCATTTGAGACTGAGGCAAGGTAGCAGGCGCCTGAGTTTGTTTCTTGGGTGTGTTTTCTACCCTGGGCCTAAGAAACTGTCATTTTTGAAAGAATGGTAGTTGCGAAAGACGTCTGTGTGTAGAGATTCGGTAATGCAAAGGACTTCCTCAGAAGCCGGTGCCTGCTCAGCGGCTCCAGATCCATCCAAGGTACAGACGGCCACAGGATCCTTAGTCGAAGAGTTTTGCGGCATACCAGACTCTGAAAGGGTCTCAGTAGCGGCCTGCAAATCAAGAGAAGTGGGCATCAAGGGCTGCAAAAGCACCTCACTGAGTACCGGAGAATTGAAGACTAGCTTAATGGAAGCGTAGTCAGTAGGTTTGAACCTGTGCGGTCTTGTCTATCTTTACATTTTTTCGGAAGATCTGCTGTCGGATGGCTTACCGAAGCCATATTGGAATTTGAGGAATGCAAGCGAAAATATGTAGCAATACAATAAGGGCCTGACTATGGATAGTTCTGGTGTTGAACAAAGCACAGAAGCGACAACAGGTGACGCCATGGTCTGGGCCTAAACAAATTACGCAGTAAAAGTGAAGTCTCGCTGTGGTATTTGCTTTCCACAGGCGAGACAATTAACTTTTTCTGCCACTGGTTAGTGCAAGAAAAAAGGATCCCCAATGGGGTACTTAGCTTTAGAAGACTTTAACTTCAATTCGGTAGACGAAAACTCAGGTAGCGGCCGACTGGCACTCATACAAACTGCTTCTGCTTTGGGCTCCACGGCAAGAAAAACTGATGTAATGGCAATGGCTGCCTTACTTTATACTACTGATGACTTGACATCAGTCCAAGCGACAGCAGCCAACACAGAAATACTAAATCTCTGGTATTCGGGTCAGCCGAGGGCTACCCTGGCAGGGATAACCCAAATGTAATGACTGCAACAGTGAAACACAACGAACATTGGAGGTCTGAAGAGATCCCGGGCTTTCATCTGCCTCAAGAATCTCTGGACACCTGAGGCACAGCAAGAGAATCCTGCCTGATTTTCTTGGACTTCTTCCGTGGTGGCTCATCGGACGTGCCTACCCCACCCTCCATACAGAGCACGAGATTCTGGAGCCTGATTTTCTAGATATAGTTTTAACCTGAACAGCTGGCTGTGGAGAGTCTTGGGAACAAAGGATTTACAAATCGGGCAGGACGTATTGTCATGGCCCTTGTCTAAACAGGAAATGCACTTTTCATGCATGTCCTTGTGAGGAATTTGTCTCTCACAAGCACACTTCCCTTTCCAGTGGACATGTACATCTGAGAAAACTATCAAAAGACAAAGAAAACCCAAAAGGGTACTTATCTGTAGCGGTTGACAAACACAAGCTATCTGCTTCCCAAACTGGAACAGGAGTCAGACGTTCACTGCAGCAGAATTCTGAAGAGGGTATGTGCAGACGTCACCTTTATAGCCTAAGTCAGTTTATGGCTCTGACACAGGACGTCACACGTACCCTCCTGCTCCAAAGACTTTGGCATATCGGCCGGATGCCTGCGCTGCAGGCAGCAACCTCCCTACTGTAATGAATACTGCAACATGAGAACAGAAGGAAATCAGAATTCTACTGTTCAGGTAAGGATTGGTACTTTACGCTCTAGTCATATAACATCCTGCTATGAGAGTGATCTCTACAACAGACTGCGTTTTTTTTTTTTTTTTTTTTTTTTTTAATCTTTGTTTCTACCTGCTGTGGCCAACACAGATAGGTTCCTGTGCATTTTAAAGTAGCTATCACTCTATGTTGCAGCCCCCTGGTTGTAACAAATATCGGGTTATGGGCTGCTAGCTAATCCAGGGTACAGCCCAAGATCCTGGAGAAAGTGAAGTTTCCTCTACCTTGTGCTATTATTCCACTGTTACCTACTACATACAGTGATTCTGGTGTGCAACAGTTAGGCTTCATTTTATGTCTCAACTACACATGGCATTTAAACTATTCAAGGAAACCAACATAACTTACACCAGCAACCACCACGAAATTTGTAGACAAAGCACAATACCATCCTTCTTAAACCATATAAAAACACTTTACTCAGGTTTAAGCAACAAAAGAAATTTTTCCAAGTAGAAAAACACAATGTGTTCAGTTCACAGTTTTAAACCAAATGTTAACTTTGTTCGTCTTAATACCCAGGAAGCTCAGAGTGCTTCTTTTCAGCATACTGGGTAAGAAAACAGAACAAAAAAAGTACAGTTGTGTACCTACCATAAATGTAGACGTTAGAGTGTATTCACTGTTGCAGTCATTACAATTGGATTATCCTGCTGGCAGGCTACCCGCAGTCGGCCTGAATTCCAAAGTCCTGGTCCGGCGACAGTAGCTGTCGCCTCCTCCCTGACGTCAGTGCGTCAGGGGTATAAAAGATGCAGCAGACGCCATTTTCTTCAGTTTTTCTTGGCCCAGATGTCAGGTGCCCCCTAAAGGGTGGGCTAAATTATGCCAATAAGCATGCATGCACTATAGTAAACTTTTCCTTCATCTACAAGCAAATACACCACATAGGTTGTATAGAATAGAGAAGTACAGAAGTCCCAGCAAAGGAAAGGGGGATGATGGGCGAGTAACCTGGACTGTAACACTGAATACCACTCTAACATCTACATTTATGGTAGGTACACAACTGTACTATGTTCATCGTGTTTCACTGTTGCAGTCATTACAATTGGGTTGAATCCCAAAGCTAAGGTTGGGAGGCTGGGGCTACATAGGATTTGGAGAGGCTATGAGGAGAACTGCAGTGGTAAAGCCTGCCCTGGATTTAGATTAGAGAGGTAAGTGATAGTGCTTTGCAAAAGTGTGCACTGAACTCCAAGTTGCAGCCTCTAAGATGTCTTTGGTTGGTATTCCTCTGAGGAAGGCTGAAGTGGCTGCTGCTCTGGTTGAATGGGGCCTAATGCCCTTAGGCACTGATTTGCCATGCTGTGAATAGCAGAAACGAATGCAGTGGCCTATTCACTTTGAAACAGTCTTGCGTTGAGATAGCCTTTCCTTGTGATCCTGCAGCATATGCCACTAGAAATTGTTCAGTCTTTCTGAAAGCTTTGGATCTGTGAAAGTAGAAGCATAGCTGCCTGTGAATGTCCAAAGAATGCAGAAGTCTCTCACCCTTATTCTGTGGGTTTGGATAGAAGGTAGGCAAATTAATTGTTTGATTAAGGGCCACACTAGACACTACCTTAGGCATAAATGTCAGGTTTGTCCTCAGAGAAACCCTGTCAGGATGGAAAATGATAAAAGGTTCCACAGCCATGAGTGCCTGTAACTCAGACTCATCTTGCAGAGGTTATTGCTAGGAGCAGAGCTGTTTTCCAGGATAAGAATTTTATATCAGCTGTATTGGCCGGCTCAAAAGGAGGCAGTGTGAGTTTTTCCAAGACAATTGAGATCCCATGCAGGTACTGGTGCTCTCCTTGGAGGTCTTATGTTTTGGCCCCTCTGAGGTACTGCCTTAGTAATGGATGAGAAAAAAATAGGTGGTTCTGTATTGTAATGAGCTGAAATGGCAGAGGCATGAATCTTAATTGATGAAAAGGATAGGCCTTCGTCCAGCATCTCAGTTAAGTATTGCAAAATCTGACGAATATTTGGTACAATCGTGTCAATTTCTTGTGCCTGGTTCCAAGCACAGAATCTCTTCCATTTTTCTGCATAGGATTTTCTGGTGCTAGGCCTCCTGGCCTCCAAAATAACATCCATCACCACTTTAGAGAGAGGTGTGTTTTGAATGGCTACATTATCCGCCATGCTACCAGATTTAAGGTCCTGAGTTGGCTGTGCAGGATCTGTTTTGTTGGGTCAATAAGTGAGGAATTTGAGGTAATGTCCAGGCTGGGCATTGAGACAAGTTCTTTAGGATTGGGTACCAGTGCTGGTGGGGCCAGTCTGGGGCAATCAATATCATTTTTGGCTTCTCGTCTGACCTTTAGGAGTACCGTGGGGAGGACAGGCAGTGGAGGAAAGGCATATACTGTTAAGTTTTTCCAGCTGAAAGAGAGCATCCACTTTCCATGCTTGCCTGTGATAAATCCTTGTGCAGAATCTCTGTAGTTGGCAGTTGTGAGGGGAGGCAAATAGGTCTATGTCTGGGCATCGCCAGTTCCTTGTTATGCTGAAGACTTGTGGATCCAATTTCCACTCGTGGGGATCCATTAGGTTTCTGCTTAGTTCGTCTGCCAGATTATTTATCTTTCCTGGCAGGAATTGTGCTTGCAGATGTACTTGGTAAGTCAATGCTGTGTCCCACAAAGTCATGGCTAGTCTGCAGAGGGGGTAGGAATGTGTGCCTCCCTGCTTGTTTATACCACATGACTGTAGTATTGTCCGTCTTTATCAATAGCTGTCCTGGATGAAGTAGATCCTTGAAGGCTGTCAGGGCATTCTGAACAGCTAACATCTCTTTTTGATAGATACGTAGATGCATTTGGCTTGTGGACCATGTGCCCTGAACACATCTTCCTGCCATATGGGCCCCCCAGGCATAATCTGATGCATCTGTTGTTAATGTCTGCCTGGCTGTGGGCAAAGTGAATGGCTATCCCTTGTTGTGGTGACAGGCCTTTGCCCACCATCGAAACTCCTGTTGCAGGCAGGGAATGAGGGTAATTATTGTTTCCAGGCTGTGGCAATGTTGAGTCCAAACACTTTTTAGATACCATTGCAGTTTCCTCACATGCAGTTTTGCATATGGAATTAGCAGAATGCCATGAAGCCCAAAGCCTGCAGAATTTTTCTTGCAGATAACTGGGTCTTTGTTGCCAACATTTGGAAATAAGCAGTCAGTTGTCTTTGTCTGGCGTGAGATAAGCCATCTGGGCAGTTGTATATAAGCTTGCACCCAGGAATATTACCTCTTGAGAGGGTACTAATTTTGATTTCGTTTACTGTGTACCATAGGCATGTTAGTAATATCTTTTTACAAATGCCAGATGCTGTAGTAGAATGTCCTTGTTCTCTGCTTGAATAAGACAGTCGTCCAAGTAAGGATAAATTTGTATTCCTCTTTGTCGGCAATATGCAATTACTGGTGCCAGACATTTTGTGAAGACTCTGGGCGCAGTAGATAAGCCAAAGGGCAGTGCAGAGAATTGGTAGTGCATTGAGCCAGCTATAAATCTGAGGTATCTTCTGCATGATTGTCTGATTGGAACAGGAAGGTATGCCTCTTTTAGGTCTAAAGTCACAAGCCAAGCCTTCTTCCCAGCATGGGCAGAAGCTGCTGCAGAGTCAACATTTTGAATTTTGGAATATCCAAAAATGTGTTTAGAATAGACAGGTCCAGTATTGGTCTCCAGGCTTTGTCCTTTCTGGGCACCAAGAACAGTCTTTAGTAAAATCCTAGTCCCTGCTCTTGTTGTGGTACTCGCTGAATGGCCTTCATGTCCATGAGGGTTTTTGCGCCTCTGCCCATTGGGTTGTGTGGCAGGTCTGGCATACCGTTTGCCCTTGGCAGGGTGTGAAAGTGGAACCTGTAGCCTTGTGACACTATATTCAACACCCATTTTCCCTGTGTGATCATGTGTCAGTTTTATGAAAAAAGTGCTAATTTTCCCCCTAAAGGAGCTACCAGAAGATAAGCGCTTGGTGCTGGCAGGGGAAAGTCATTGGGACTGTTTTCTGTATAGTTGTGATTTATCTTCTCCGCTTTTGGAGGTAGAAGCACCCCATTGTTTAGACCTGTATGAGCCTTGGGGCTGGGATCTGCCACTGGCGACCAATTCCTTGTAGGCCAATTCCTGCTAAATCTGGGAGGCTGTAGCTGTAAGAAATCCTTGACTGTTTGCATAGATTTAGCTTTGTCCTCCATTTTCTTCAACACCTCTTCTGCTTTAACACCAAACAAGGTATCATGCTGTAATGGAGCATCTAATAATTTTGCCTTAACATGATCAGGCAGATTCTGTTCCTTTAACCAAGCATGCCTCCTAATGACAGAACCCATAACAGCGGCCCTGCAGGAGGCCTCCAGAGAATCAAAACCACATTGCAAAGTACGCTTTCCCACTTGTTCAGCTGCATGCAGTAAATCTTGCATTTCTTTGTTTTCTGCACATTCAGAATTTGTCAACATTTTCTGTTTAAGCAGTGACGTAAGGTATTGCTGATATTTAAGCATATGAAAATGACAATTTAAAGCCCTTACGGCTGAAGTGTAAACCTTTTCCCTCATCTGTCCAGTGCCCTTGAATCCCTATCAGAGGGGATAGGGTTTTTTGCAGTGGAAGCCTTGACCCCTTTGGGACCCTGAGAGATGGTTTCTGGGTCAGCAGGTTTTTATAAAGAAATTTATGTGAATCAGGAACCCTGTAGTATCTGTCTGGCTTAACAGGAGCTGGTGGTAGAGAGTCAGGACACAGACCGGACTCTGAAAATACATCTACAATGTCTAAAACAGGAGGAATAGCAAGGGGCCTGTGCTGAGGCAGTAAAAGGAAGTCTCTGAGCCTTTTCTTAGATTCTGAGTAATCTTGGCTCTCTCAGTGGAAGTGCTCCCTCATAGTATGCAGGGTCTCCCCAAAAGAATAATCCTCAGGAGGAGAGGCTGAAGGGATAGATTCTTCAGCATCAGAATCCTCATAGGGAGGAAGAGAGTATTACTGTTTAGAAGAGGAATTAGAGGAAATGGAAACCTGATCTGAAGATTCATATTCGGTCTCTTGCCTAGGCCTCTTATCAGGAGAGGGATGGGAACCCCTGATCAAAGTAATTAAGTCTTCAGCCATTTTAAGCATCTGTTTTTTTAGGCATGGAGGCCTGTCCAAGGGAACGTTGTACTTGTTTCTTTGTCTTTAGAGGTGCTTTAGTCTTTGCCTTTGAAGCTGAAGTCGTTTTCACATGTAACTGTGTAGGCCTGAAAACACACTCAGAAGCCGATGCCTGCTCAGCGGCTCCGGACACATCTGAAGGAATAGTTTCCAAGGGTCCAATACCTTGAGTTTCCAACAGCCTAGTTGGCTCCGTGTGGGATTCGGAAGCGGCCTGTGGCTCTGAGGTAGCGAGCTTCAGGGGATGCGAAAGCGCCTCAATGAGAACAGACGACTGGCCTAGCAGAAGCCTCAGTCTGTTTTGGACCTCGGATGGCTGTCCTTTTCTTTGCGCTTTTTATAAACTCCGGTAGTCAGCTGTTCCAACGGCATTATATAATTAAATCTTCTGCCAAAGTAATGAAATGCAAAATCGAACCAACGCTTAATAGTGCGTTGGTAAAATCTAGCACAAAACTGACAACTAGCAACGTCGTGGTCAGGGCCTAGGCAAGAAATACAGTAAGAACGAAAAACCTTATGAGGTATTTGCTTCCCACAAGAAATACAATTAACTTTTTCTGACATCGGTCTGGAGCAAGAAAAAAGTTTCCCCAACGGGGTACTTCGCTTTAATGAAGACTTCGGATCTGAAATTTGAACTTGAAAATCTCAGGAGTCGGCCAAAGTACAGTTTTGCACCTACCATAAATGTAGATGTCCGATAGGTATGCATCTGCAGTCCTTACATATGGGTTGTCCTGCCTCAGGCAGCCTTGATCAGCAGATTCCAAAGTCTGGGTCTGGCGTCGGCTGATGTCGCCCTTTTCCCCGACATCAGAGCGCCTGGGGTATAAAAGCGTCAGCCGATGCCATCTTCCTCAGTTTTTCTTGGCCCAGATGCCAGGTGCCCTCTAATGAAGGCTAAATTTGGAGATGCAAAAATTTCCAAACATGCACATTAATATAAAACAAATACACCATAATAGATAACCCCAGCTAGCTAGAAAGAGGGATAAATACCCAAGGAATACCACAGAGGGGTAGGAGGGAGGGAAAGCCTGACTGCAGATGCATACCTATCGGACATCTACATTTATGGTAGGTACAAAACTGTACTATGTCCTTCAAGGATGCATCTGCAGTCCTTACATATGGGTAGAATACCATAGCCAAGCTGGGGGTGGTAGGACCTAAGAAAAGGATGGTGTAGCTAAAATGCCCCGCAGGACTGCAGTAGCAAAGCCTGCTCTGGATCTGGAATATAAAGGTAAGTTGTAATGCTTGGAAAATGTATGCATGGAGCTCCATGTAGCAGCTTCTAAAATGTCCTTTGTAGCCACCCCTCTTAAGAAGGCTGTGGAGGTGGCTGTGGATCTGGTGGAATGAGGTCTAATGTTAGCTGGCACAATTTTGCCATGAAAAGAGTAACAGAATCGAATGCAATTTCCTATCCATTTTGAAATTGTCTGTTTGGAAATTGCTTTTCCTTTTACCCCAGCAGCATATGCTACAAAGAGCTGGTCAGTTTTCCTGTAAGTCTTAGTTCTGTCCAAGTAGTAGCGCAACTGTCTGTGAATGTCCAGGGTGTCCAGAAGTTTCTCTCCTTTATTTTGTGGATTTGGAAAGAAGGTAGGCAGGTGAATAGCTTGGTTCAGTGAGACCCTGGATACCACCTTTGGCATGAATGAAGGATTGGTTCTCAATGAGATTCTGTCCTAATGAAAAGTAAGAAATGGTTGTACTGCCATGAGGGCCTGTAACACAGATACTCTTCTTGCTGAGGTTATGGCCAGAAGGAAGGCAGTCTTCCAAGACAGGAACTGTAGTTCTGCAGATGCTGCTGGTTCAAAGGGAGGTAGAGTTAATTTTTCCAACATGAAGTTAAGGTCCCATGTAGGCACTGGTGGTTTCCTTGGAGGGTTGATGTTTTTTATCCCTCTTAGAAACTGCTTTAGCAGCGGATGAGAAAATACAGGTGGATCAGTGTTGTACTCTGCTGAAATTGCTGAAGCATGAATTTTTATGGAAGAGTAAGAAAGGCCATTATGGAGCATTTCTGCCAAGTATTCCAGGATATGTGGAATGCTCATTACTGTCGGATCTTGGCCCTTTGTGGAGTTCCAAGTGCGAAATCTTTTCCATTTTGCTGAATATGCCTTCCTTGTGGAAGGCCGCCGAGCTTCCTTGATGATATCCTTTACCCTTTTGGATAGTTTATCCAGGCGAGGAGTCAAGGTATTTTCCAGGCTGACAGCTGCAAGGTTTTTAGGCTGGAGTGCAGAGTTTTGTAATTGTGCTGTGTCAGAAGAAGTGGCCATTGTGATAGAGGCCACGGTTTTGTGCGTGACATGCTCCTCAACAGTGGGTACCAGTGCTGTCTTGGCCAGTCCGGAGCTATCAGAATCACTTTTGGCTGCTCTGTCCTGATCTTCAGTAAGACCTTGGTCATTAACGGAAGAGGTGGAAATGCATATACTGTTAGAGTATTCCAGCTGAAAGAGAGAACGTCCACTTTCCATGCTTGTGGGTGGTATATCCTTGTGCAGAATTTCTTCAGTTGATGGTTGTGGTGGGAGGCAAAAAGATCTATGTCCGGCCTTCCCCATGATTGTGTTATTTGAAGAAAGGTGTTTGGGTTCAACATCCATTCTTGTGGATCCATGATGTTTCTGCTTAGGCTGTCCGCCAGTACATTGTATTTTCCTGGTACAAACTGGGATTGCAGCTCTATATTGAGTTTTAGGGAAAGTTCCCAAAGATTCATTGCCAGCCTGCAAAGTGGGTAAGAATGGGTACCTCCTTGCTTGTTTATGTACCACATAACTGTGGTATTGTCTGTCTTTATTAGCAGGTGGCCTTGACGCAGGAAGTGCTTGAAGGCCTCGATTGAATGTATCACTGCCAGCATTTCCTTTTGGTTTATGTGCAGGCGAAATTCTGTTTGTGTCCATTGTCCTTGAATGCATCTGCCCTCCATGTGCGCTCAACATCCATGGTCTGAGGCGTCTGTTGTAATGGTTTGGCTGATATTAGGTTTGCTTAACTTTTGTTTTTCCAGGGGTGCATCCAGAAGCTTTGCTTTAACATGATCTGGCAGTGTTTGTTCCTTCAGCCAAGCATGTCTACGTATGACTGCACCTGTCATTGCTGACCTACAGGAAGCTTCCCAATGCATAATAACCACACTGTAAAAAATGGTTGCTAACCTGCTGGGAGTTATGCACCAGATAGTACAGTTTTGTACCTACCATAAATGTAGATGTCCGATAGGTATGCATCTGCAGTCCTTACATATGGGTTGTCCTGCCTCAGGCAGCCCTTGATCGGCAGTTCCAAAGTCTGGGTCCGGCGTAGGCTGATGTCGCCCTTTCCCCGACGTCACAGCGCCTGGGGTATAAAAAAAAAAAGAGTCAGCCGACGCCATCTTCCTCAGTTTTTCTTACCCCAGATGCCAGGTGCCCTCTAAGGAAGGCTAAATTTGGAGAAATGCAATACTTTTTAAACATGCATAGAAATATATAACAAATACACCATAATAGATAACCCCAGCTAGCTATGAGGGGGATAAGCACCCAAGGAATCCCACAGAGGGGAAGGAGGGAGGGAAAACCTGACTGCAGATGCATACCTATCGGACATCTACATTTATGGTAGGTACAAAACTGTACTATGTCCTTCAAGG